>NC_057810.1:111368833-111375075 GCF_018294505.1 Triticum aestivum
GATGCGCCTCGTCCCTCCTCGCCGAGCGCCGCCGGGTCCCTCCGCCGCCGGCACCCGTCCGTGCCGCCCCGCCCCTCTCCGGCTTCGTCCTCCTCTTCTCCGGCCGCCGCAGTCCGCAACTCCGGCGTGCAGCTCCGGCGAGAACTCCGGCCAACCTCGATCCGCGTGCAACCCTAGATCTGTGGTAATTTCTGCTAAGTCCCAATTCCCTGCAGTATTTTATGCCTCTGTTCAACATGCCATAACTCCTCATCCGTAGATCCGTTTGGCATGTATAATATGTCAAAATGTTCATCATGAGATGCTCCTCATTTCATTCCATTGTGCCATGCTTGTTTGAGTTCATCTTGATGCCCTAATCACCATTGCAAGAGTGCTATATGATGTTAACTGCTGTCTGTTAACAGAACTATATGATTTGTCATTTTTGTTGCATTTGATGTGTGCATCCTATGAGCATGAGCTCTACATGTGTTTTGTGCTACATCATGCCATATTTACTGTGGTGCAATCCATGCTATGTAAACCTGCTGCTACAAGTCATTCTATGCATAATCTGGAGATGTTCACTAAGAATGTTTTGTTATACATGTCTGCTCTATCCATCCGTACCCCTGGTTGCATTTATAGCCTGCTGTATCCTGTTGTAGTCTTGCTCCAAAGTTGCTAAATAATGTTGTTGTCAGCCTGTTAACATTAAGTTCAGTTTTGTCATGTGTTTTGCTAGTTATCCATGTACCCTAGGAACTTGCTCTTGCCATGATAGCTTCATGAACATGTCTTATTACTGTTTGTTACCTTGTCATGCCATGTATTGCTCTGTAGTGAGTTGTACAAGATCACCAACATGCCAACTTATTGTTGTTCCTGCCATGTTTGAATCTGTCATATCATTTGCCATGTTTACATGGGTGCCATCATATCTTCTGATCCTTTTTGGCTCATGGTCAGTAAAGGACTTTTGTTCTTTGTTTTTAGTATTAGCATTCCATGCCCTGGTTCGCCATGATAAGTTCCTGTAGCTTGTTGTTAGATAGCTCTAAACATTGCAACCCGATGTTATTTCTGCTAAGCCTGTAAACTGTTATTATTTGCCATCTTGCCATGTCTTTTTGAGCATATTCTAGTATTTTATGGAGATAGCTCAGTGTTCATGTTTTGTCATGCTTTACCTGTACTTCATGCCCATGCCTTTTGTTCTTATGTTGAGGTGTTGTAGCTTATTGTTTTGATGCTTGCAAGATGCCAAGTTGCTGTTTTGGACAGCTTGTCCTTTAAACTTGTTTCATGTGTGTGTGTTGAACCGTTGCTCCGTTTTGAGTGTGCTTTATATGAAACTTGCTTAGTTTTGCATGTAGTTTCATAGTATCATGTTGCATCCTTGTTCTGGTGTGTTTGCTTGATGTTTGTATGCATTTTGCACCAATGCCATGTTTAACTTGTTTTGCTCATATCTTCTAGGCCGTAGCTCCGAATTAAATGAACTTTATATGTAACTTGACTAGAATCTCGTGTAGATCATCATGGTGCATCTTAACTTGTTGTTTAACAACTTGAACATAAGGTTTATTCAGATCTGGACCAATTTCAAAACTTGCATATGAGGAATTACTGGAATTGTTATATGTTATTCCCGGGCTCATTTAAACTTGCTTTGATGTGTTGCTCTTGTTTGCCTCATCTCTTGCCGTGAGTAGCCTCATCTAGCTTTGTCATGCACCATGCTTGTTGTGCATCATGTCTTGTCTACGTGTGGTGTGTTTACCATGTTGTGTGCTTCTTCTCAATTGTTCCTGTTTCGTTGCGATCGTGAGGATTCGTTCGTCTACGCTTTGTTCATCTTCGTGGCTTCATCTTCTTCATGGACTCGTTCTTCTTCCTAGTGGGATTTCAGGCAAGATGACCGTCACCTTGGATATCATTACTATCATTGCTATGCTAGTTGCCATGTTCTATCGCTATGCTACGCTACCTATCACTTGTTTACCATGCCTCCCAAATTGCCATGTCAGCCTCTAACCTCTTTCACCCTTCCTAGCAAACCATTGCTTGGCTATGTTACCGCTTTTGCTCAGCCCCTCTTATAGCATTGTTAGTTGCAGGTGAAGTTGAAGATTGCTCCATGGTGGACATGATTATGTTGGGATATCACAATATCTCTTATTTAATTAATGCATCTATATACTTGGTAAAGGGTGGAAGGCTCGGTCTTATGCCTAGTGTTTTATTCCACTCTTGCCGCCCTAGTTTCCGTCATATCGGTATTGTGTTCCCAGATTTTGCGTCCCTAACGCGGTTGGGTGATTTATGGGACCCCTTGATAGTTCGGTTTGAATAAAACTCCTCCATCAAGGCCCAACATTGGTTTTACCATTTGCCTCACCACCACCTACATTTCCCTTGGGAGTAATTAACCCGAGGGTCGTCTTTATTTTAGCCCGCCCGGGCGAATGCTTGTCTAAGTGTTGGTCCGAACCAGAGCCCTTTGCAGCACCCCCTCAGGGAAACTTGAGGTCTGGTTTTAGTTGTACGGATTGCTCATCCGGTGTTGCCCTAAGAACGAGATATGTGCAGTTCCTATCGGGATTGTCGGTGCATCGGGTGGCTTTGTTGGTCTTGTTTTACCATTATCGAAATGTCTTGTAACTGGAATTCCGAGTCTGATCGGGTCTTCCTGGGAGAAGGAATATCCTTCGTTGATCGCGAGAGCTTATCATGGGCTAAGTTGAGATACCCTTGTAGGGTATAAACTTTCGAAGGCCGTGCCCGTGGTTATGTGGCAGATGGGAATTTCTTAATGTCTGGTTGTAGATAACTTGACACCAGATTCGAATTAAAATGCATCAACCGCGTGTGTAGACGTGATGGTCTCCTTTCGGCGGAGTCCGGGAAGTGAACACGGTTTTGGGTTATGTTTGACGTGAGTAGGAGTTTAGGATCACTTCTTAATCATTGCTAGCTTCATGACCATTCCGTTTGCTCTCTTCTCGCTCTTATTTGCGCATGTTAGCCACCATATATGCTTAGTCGCTACTGCAACCTCACCACTTTACCCCCTTCCTTTCCCATTAAGCTTTGCTAGTCTTGATACCCATGGTAATGGGATTGCTGAGTCCTCGTGGCTCACGGATTACTACAACAACACTTGCAGGTACAGGTTATGCGATGATCATGACGCGACAGCGATGTTTGCTTGTTTTGGACTTCTTCTTCTGCTTCTTCTTCGATCAGGGGATAGGTCCCAGGTCGGCAGCCTGGTCTAGCAGGGTGGATGTCGCTTGAGTTTCTGTTTGTGTTTCATCCGTAGTCGGATGGTGCTCTTATTTAAGATGATGTTGTATTCGTATGGCATTGTATGCCTTTTGTATGTATCCCCATCTATTATGTAATGTTGTTGTAATGATGTCCACCTTGCAAAAGTGTTTCAATATGCGGTTCTATCCTTGGTGGGACCTTCGAGTCTCTTTAGGATAGTATCGCATATTGGGCGTGAGAACTTGGTATCAGAGCCTCGACCGACCTTAGGATCCCCCATTGTTTGATCGTGTAGTTTGGCCGTTGTCGAGTCTAGAAGAAAATTGTTTTCAGAGTCTAGTTATATCGGAGAGTAGGAATTCTTTTACTCCTCAGCCCCTTCGTCGCTCTGGTAAGGAATCTTGATGTAGGTGTTTTGAATTACTCCTCTTCCCTTTCAAATTTTCTTTAGGATCACACAGTTGGTTTTCCGATCGTTGTTCCTCAGCTCTTTTTATCTGGTGCATTTCTTGTCAAGTTAACTCGAGCCTCTTCATCCTTGCAAGTTCAATCCTCAGTTGTATTTTTTCCCACCCACCCCCCTTTTTCATCTCGGAGTCCGAGTCTATAATCGAGTATCCATCCTACTCGTGCGAAGTCTTTGCTTTCTTTCCTCAATGATTTCAACCGGTGTTTTCTCTTCAAGATATTCGTCGGTTTTTCCCCTTCCAAGTTGCCTTTGTTTTTCCCGCCCTCCCACCCTCTTCTTCCCGGAGTCCGAGTCTCTTCCGAGCATCATTTCCATTCATGTGGAGCCTCTTCAATCTTCCCTCAATTATTTCAACCGGTGAATTCTCTTTTGTTTGACATTCTTCATCTCTTTTCCCGGTGGATTCAATTCAAGTTTTTTGGGTTGATCACATTCTTTTCCTTGGATCAAGTGTTCTCCTTGCTCGTTTACCTCTCGCCATTCAAGCATTTCGGAGTTCGGAAGATATCTCAAGAGATTCATCTGTGTTTCAATTAATTCGAGGTTGTCACCTCATTCAAATATTTCAATTGTTCCGGTGCATCATCTATCTCTTCAACAATCCTTTCCAACGGTGTTTTCTTTTAGTGGGCCCTACCCCACAGGTATTTTCCTAGGATCTTACCTGACTCTTCTAATTCTCCCAGAGTTATTCTCAAATCCTTTTCGAAGTTGACGTAAGTGTGAATTTCATCAGTCAGAGGTTTATCCAAGATGAATTTCAAATCATTTCATTGTTGGATCAACCTCTTCGCTTTTCATTCCCCCGGAGTATCTCAGTAATTTTGGTGTTTCTCGTCGTCGTTTGAAGACCGAAGAAGAGTTTTTTCCTCTCAATCTTGCCCGTTCTCCCAAAGATTCGTGGTTCTAGCTTCATGTTATCAGTCTCGAATTATTCTAATCGTCAGATATTTTTTTCTTACCCATCCGGAGTATTTCAGGAGTTGATTTCTTTTTCGTTTCACCGGAGGACATCATTCCAGAAGAATTCTTCGTCCTCACATTTCAGCTACCATTATCCTATTTATCCCAGCGCTTCGTTCAAATTTTCGTTAATTAGCTTGTTATCTCTTCGTTCTTTTGCATCTAATTTCCATCCAGCATATTTGTTCTTCTAAGTCTTCCCGGTGATTCATTCTCTTTCGTCAGTCATTTTCGAACTCTTACGGTGGTTCGTAAGGATTTAATTCATTCTTCAAGTGTTCATTAAGATTTTGTTGGAGGAGCTCAAGTATCTTTCTTCTTCCATATCAAAGTGCAATTAATTCTCCGTATTCTTTTAAAGTGGAGTTTTGCATTTCTTCGTTCTTCTCAGATATTCAAGCATTTGGTTGTGGCATAATTTCACCTCACGTTTTTGAGTTGTTTTTGGATAAGTCCACAACAAGCTTATTCTTTCGTTGTTGATTTTCTCAACAAGTTCATTCTATTTCAATTCCTCCGGAGGCATTGCATTGGTCGTCTGGTCAAGTGCCATCTCTTCGGGTGAAGTTCATGTTCTATTCCTCGATGTTTCAGCCGGAGTGCTGCCTAAATCCTGTCAGTCTTGTTCGTTTCTTATCTAGTTCTAACCGGAATGGTTTCATGGCCTATCTTGTTTCCATGAGCTTTTGATTCTTGTCATATTCGCCGTTCATATTTTCTAACCGAGTGCTCTCTACTTTGGTCATCTTCTCTCTTGCGTTCTTACATCACCTCATCCCTTTTCCCTTCCGTCTCGGTCCTAAGATCTCGGGACGAGATCTCTGGTTAGTGGAGGAGTGTTGTAACGCCCCGAATTCGATGCGCCATGTGTTTGCCAGTTATTCGCCGTCATTGCCATGTCATTGCTTGTGTGTTGAATTTTGCCATGTCATCTTATGCATTTCATCGCATGTTTTTCAAAACATGCATCCGTTTGGGTTCCGCCGGTTCTCTCCGTGTTCCGTTCAGAGTCCAGACCTCTCGCGCACGCCCGTCGCCCCTCTCAGACCTTGTTTTCGTGAGTGGGTTAAAAACGTTCTCGGAATGGGCCAAGGTTTTCCGAGTGGCCTTGGTATATCACCGGTAGACCGCCCATCAAATTTCGTTCCATTTGGAGGTCATGATCGTGTGGGCGAAAACCGCACCTCATTTGGACACTCCTAGCTCCCTCTACCTATATATATCTACATCCCCTCGATTTTTCGCGCAGTCCAAACCCTAGCCTCTTCCCCTGCGCGCTGCCGGACATGTCCGTCCGCGCTGGACGCGTCCACTGCCCGCCGCCTCGTCGCTCTAGCCAATCGCCGGCCGCCACGTCATCCCGCCGCCGCCCGTGACCAATCCGCCGCCGCCAAGTGTCGCTCCGGCCTTCTCTCTCCTCCCGCGCCCGCCGCGGCCCGGATCGGGCCATCTCGGCCCACGCACCCGAGCCGCCGGGTCGCGCCCCGCCACCGGCAAAGCCCGGATCTGCCCCCGCGCTCCGCCGTTCGCACACCCCCTGCGCCGCCGCCTCGCG
>NC_057810.1:111375566-111387953 GCF_018294505.1 Triticum aestivum
GCAGGTCCCTCCGCCGCCGGAACCCGTCCGCGCCGCCCCGCCCCTCTCAGGCTTCGTCCTCCTCTTCTCCGGCCGCCGCAGCCCGCAACTCCGGCGTGCAGCTCCGGCGAGAACTCCGGCCAACCTCGATCCGCGTGCAACCCTAGATCCGTGGTAATTTCTACTAAGTCCCGATTCCCTGCAGTATTTTATTCCTCTGTTCAACATGCCATAACACCTCATCCATAGATCGGTTTTGCATGTATAATATGTCAAAATTTCCATCATGAGATGCTCTTCATTTCATTACATTGTGCCATGCTCGTTTGAGTTCATGTTATTGGGGAACGTAGCAGAAATTCAAAATTTTCCTACGTGTCACCAAGATCTATCTATGGAGAAACTAGCAACGAGGGAAGGAGAGTGCATCTACATACCCTTGTAGATCGTTAAGCGGAAGCGTTCATGAGAACGGGGTTGAAGGAGTCGTACTCATCGTGATCCAAATCACCGGAGATCCTAGTGCCGAACGGACGGCACCTCTGCGTTCAACACACGTACAGCCCGGTGACGTCTCCCACGCCTTGATCCAGAAAGGAGAGAGGGAGAGGTTGACGAAGACTCCATCCAATAGCAGCACAACGGCGTGGTGGTGGTGGAGGAGCGTGGCAATCCAGCAGGGCTTCGCTAAGCACCACGGGAGAGGAGGAGTAGGGAGAGAGGTAGGGCTGCACCAAGAGGAGAAGTTCTCATGTATTTAGCAGCCCCAAACCTCAACTATATATAGGGGGAAGGGGGGGGCTGCGCCCCCTTTAGGGTTTCCCTCCCCAAGGGGTGCGGCCAAGGGGGGAGGAGTGCCTCCCAAGTCAAGTGGAGGCCACCCCCTTTAGGGTTTCCCCCTTCCCATGTGCATGGGCCTTGGGGGGCTGGTTCCCTTGGCCCATAAAGGCTAGGGAGCTCCCTTACAGCCCATGCTACTGTATTGGACGTGGTGGAACAATTTCCGGACCTCCGGACCCCTTCGGAATCCTCCGGAACCTTCTGGAAGCTTCCCGGTACAATACCGAAAAAACCCGAACTTTTTCCGGAACCCGAACAACAACTTTCCATATATAAATCTTTACCTCCGGACCATTCTGGAACTCCTCGTGACGTCCGGGATCTCATCCGGGACTCCGAACAACATTCGGTAACCACATACAAGCTTCCTTTATAACCCTAGCGTCACCGAACCTTAAGTGTGTAGACCCTACGGGTTCGGGAGACATGCAGACATGACCGGGAGGTTCTCCGGTCAATAACCAACAGCGGGATCTGGATACCCATGTTGGCTCCCACATGTTCCACGATGATCTCATCGGATGAACCACGATGTCAAGGACTTGATCAATCCCGTATGCAATTCCCTTTGTCTAGCGGTATTGTACTTGCCCGAGTTTCGATCGTCGGTATACCGATACCTTGTTCAATCTCTTTACCGGCAAGTCTCTTTACTCGTTCCGTAACACATCATCCCGTGACCAACCCCTTGGTCACATTGTGCACATTATGATGATGTCCTACCGAGTGGGCCCAGAGATACCTCTCCGTTTACACGGAGTGACAAATCCCAGTCTCGATTCGTGCCAACCCAACAGATACTTTCGGAGATACCTGTAATGCACCTTTATAGCCACCCAGTTACGTTGTGACGTTTGGTACACCCAAAGCATTCCTACGGTATCCGGGAGTTGCACAATCTCATGGTCTAAGGAAAAGATACTTGACATTAGAAAAGCTTTAGCATACGAACTACACGATCTTTGTGCTATGCTTAGGATTGGGTCTTGTCCATCACATCATTCTCCTAATGATGTGACCCCGTTATCAACGACATCCAATGTCCATAGCCAGGAAATCATGACTATCTGTTGATCACAACGAGCTAGTCAACTAGAGGCTCACTAGGGACATATTGTGGTCTATGTATTCACACGTGTATTACGATTTCCGGATAATACAGTTATAGCATGAATAAAAGACAATTATCATGAACAAAGAAATATAATAATAACATATTTATTATTTCCTCTAGGGCATATTTCCAACAGTCTCCCACTTGCACTAGAGTCAATAATCCAGTTCACCTCGATATGTGATTAACACTCAAGGTCACATCCCCATGTGACTAACACCCAAGAGTTCTGGGTTTGATTATGTTATGCTTGTGAGAGAGGTTATAGTCAATGGGTCTGAACCTTTCAGATCCGTGTGTGCTTTACAAATCTGTATGTCATCTCCTAGATGCAGCTACCACGCTCTATTTGGAGCTATTCCAAATAACTGTTCTACTTGGAGCTATTCTAAATTGTTGCTCCATTATACGTATCCGGTATCTCTACTTAGAGCTATCCGGATAGGTGTCAAGCTTGCATCGTCGTAACTCTTTACGTCGAACTCTTTATCACCTCCATAACCGAGAAAAATTCCTTAGTCCACTAGTTACTAAGGATAACTTTGACCGTTGTACTATGATCCATTCGTGGATCACTCTTGTACCCCTTGACTGACTCATGGCAAGGCACACTTCAGGTGCGGTACACAGCATAGCATACTATAGAGCCTATTTCTTAAGCATAGGGGATGACGTTCGTCCTTTCTCCCTATTCCGCCGTGGTCGAGCTTTAAGTCTTAACTTCGTACCTTACAACTCAGGCAAGAACTTCTTCTTTGACTGATCCATCTTGAACACCTTCAAGATCATGTCAAGGTATGTGCTCATTTGAAAGGATTATTAAGCATTTTGATCTATCCTTATAGATCTTGATGCTCAATGTTCAAGTAGCTTAAATCAGGTTTCCTTTGAAAAAACACTTTTCAAACAACCCTATATGCTTCCTAGAAATTCTACATCATTTCTGATCAACAACATGTCAATATATACTCATCAGAAATTCTATAGTGCTCCCACTCACTTCTTTGGAAATACAAGTTTCTCATAAACTTTATATAAACCCAAAATCTTTGATCATCTCATCAAAGCGTACATTCCAACTCCGAGATGCTTACTCCAGTCCTTAGAAGGATCGCTAGAGCTAGCATACCTTTTAGCATCCTTAGGATCGACAAAACCTTTCTGATCGTATTACATACAACCTTTCCTTACGAAAACTGGTAAGGAAACTCGTTTTGACATCCATCTGCTAGATTTCATAAATGCAGCTAATGCTAACATGAATCCGACGGACTTAAGCATCGCTACGGATGAGAAAATCTCATCGTAGTCAACTCCTTGAACTTGTGAAAAACTCTTCGCCACAAGTCGAGCTTCATAGATGGTGACATTACCGTCCACGTCCGTCTTCTTCTTAAAGATCCATTTATCTTAATGGCTTGCCGATCATTGGGCAAGTCCGCCAAAGTCCATGCTTTGTTCTGATACATGGATCCTATCTCGGATTCATGGTTTCTTAACCATTTGTCGGAATTTGGGCCCACCATCGCTTCTCCATAGCTCGTAGGTTCATTGTTGTCTAGCAACATGACCTTCAAGACAGGATTACTGTACCACTCTGAAGTAGTACGTATCCTTCTCACCCTACGAGGTACGGCAGTGACTTGATCCGAAACTTCATGATCACTATCATAAGCTTCTACTTCAATTGGTGTAGGTGCCACATGAACAACTTCCTGTGCCCTGATACACACTAGTTGAAGTGACGGTTCAATAACCACATCAAGTCTCCACCATCCTCCCACTCAACTTTTCGAGAGAAACCTTTCCTCGAGAAAGGACCCGATTCAAGAAACAATCCATATTGCTTTCGGATCTGAATTCGGAGGTATACCCAACTGTTTTGGGTGTCCTATGAAGATGCATTTTATCCGCTTTGGGTTCGAGCTTATCAACCTGAAACTTATTCACATAAGCGTCGCAGCCACAAACCTTTAAGAAATGACAGCATAGGTTTCTCTAAACCGGTGTTATCTCAACGGAATTACGTGGTACCCTATTTAAGTGAGTGCGAGTGTCTCTAATGCCTAACCCATGAACGATAGTGGTAATTCGATAAGAGACATCATGGTACCCACCATATCCAATAGGGTGCAACTATGATGTTCGGACACACCATCACACTATGGTGTTCCAGGCGGTATTAATTGAAAAACAATTTCCACAATGTCTTAATTGTGTGCCAAAACACGTAACTCAGATATTCATCTCTATGATCATATCATAGACATTTTATCCTCTTGTCACAATGATCTTCTACTTCACTCTGAAATTACTTGAACCATTCAATAATTCAGACTTGTGTTTCATCAAGAAAATATTCTCAACATCTACTCGAATCATCTGTGAAGTAAGAACATAACACTACTAGAAATACCACTACTAATGGCGCACCTAATATGGCCATTAATGGCGCATCACTGGTGCGCCACTGACAGCACGCCATTAGTAATTTTTACTAATGGCGCACCAGCTGGTGCGCCATTAGTATCTGGTATACTAATGGCGCACCACCTGGTGCGCCATTAGTATATGCGAGGGTGCGCCATTAGTATGCCTCCCAGTTGGCATGTACACCAAGGTGCTTTGGCATACTAATGGCGCACCACCTCTGGATGCGCCATTAGTAACCGCAGCATACTAATGGCGCACTACCCGGTGATGCGCCATTAGTATGCACTGTCATAATAATGGCGCACTGTCGTGTGATACGCCATTAGTATGAATATTAGGTTTTTTTTATTTTTTTATTTTCTGTTTTTTGCACAGGTTACAAAATGTATAATTTGACAAAATATAGACAGCACACATCAACAATAGATTCATCAAATACAATAGAAGATTAGTCTTTGAATACAATTCATCATATTAGTCTCCGAATACAATTCATCATATTAGTCTCCGAATTAAAAAGACCGAACAAAGATAGAACATTATATTACAAGTCTCGAGACCACGAGTAGCGAGTTTGTCTTCGCATTACAAGTCGATATCGATCATCTAAACTACCATCACATAGAAGAGAGCTGCGGTCATCACGATGAGCATCATCACGATGAAACTCGTCTTCATCCGGTTCCTCCAACGCTCCCTCCCCTCTCCCGCTAGATAGCGTGCGTATCTAGATTCGGCCTCGGCCCTAGTGGTGTACCCTTTGTAACTGTTACCGCTGAATCGGTGAACCTGTCTCCGACACTCCTCCCAGTCATCGTAGACTCCGGGAACCTTACCCTTGTACACGACATACCTCGGCATCACTATGCACTAGCCAAACGAAACGTTAGTACCAATTCACAGACAATACATAAGCAATATATAATTATGCAACAAAACGATCGGAAGAGAAAAGCAAGACATTAATAGCATCGATTACATCTAAGTTGAACGACTCTCAAAACCAAAGAGACATACTACAAGTTCATTAAAGTTTAATTACAACATGAGCCAATCGATGTTTCAGAACTAGACAACTCGACTCAAGGGACCGGAGCGTGGATGAAGCCGCCGTCTATCATGGGAGTCATGAAAGAATGGGCGTTGTCATCCTGCATTTGTAGCATTGTGTCGATGTCACTGTTGGACGGTTGATTTCTGAGGTAGAACTGCCCCGAGGTACGAAGGACATCTTGATGGATGATTTCCGCAAACTCCGACTGGATGCGAAAGAATTCTTGTCGGAGGTCCGCGTCCTGGATTGCCGACACGCTCGCGGCCCAATCTTGGAGTTTACTCGGTAGCAGAAGCTGATGATGGTCCCGTACGATCGCCCGCATGTGTTGGATGGCGTAGTAGGCACCCTTCTGACCGCCAGGCGGCTGCTTGACGCAGCAGAACATCGTATTGTGGGAGAACACGTGCTTGCCGTACTTACGAATAGGCCTGGTGAAGGTGCCTCCAGATTGGGCGTAGCCGGGGAGAACATCATCAAGAACCTTCTTGACATTTGTGTAGTCTACGTTCGACTGACGGTCCGGGTCGAAATACGCGGCCATGGAATATTTGGGGCTTAGGAGGATGAGCGTGCAACGTGTGTCACTGCAGAAAACACGGAATGTTAAAAGAAAAACGATCGAAAAGTAAGAATTCATATGTTACGGGCCGGTTGAGGGGAGGACTTACTCGGGAAAGTAAGGCACGAGGAAGTTATCCTTATCTTGGTTTGCCAGAATGACGCCTTCGAGGTAAGAACTCGCGACTTGCCGGTCCCCAGCGCTGCCCAAGATCTTGGCACGCATGTAGAAGGGGTCGACTATCACGATGTCCGGGGTCTTGTCGCGAATGATCCGCATCTCCATACTCAGCGAAAATAGCCGAACGAAGGTGTAGTGCAGCGGATGAAGGTTAAACATAGCAAAGATGTCATCAAACCGCAGGACGATCGTACCCCCGATGTCGCCATCCACAAAGCCCTTGCCCTCTGGCACCTTGGCCATGAAAACCGGGTATGCCACATCCTTCTCTCTGAGGCGCCGCTTCTCCAAAGAAAGAACACTGTCGTGCAGACTCCGCATAGCACCGGTTGCAGCATTGAGCATATTTGGTGGTAGCATCGCCCTACCCGCCACATGCACCCTCCTCGAGATATCCTGCGGTGAAGGTGGCCCGTCCTGAGCACGGATCGTACTCGGTGCCGGCTGGCTCGCACCCTTCTTAGTCTTTCTTTTGCGTGCCTTCTTCTTCTCCTGTAATGGGACCGAGTTCTGCTCACAGACCGCCTTCTTGAGTGTGTTGGGGCTGATAATATTTCGCACCTCGCCTATCTGAGGCTCGGTGAAGTCGGCAGCTGGAGGCGTCTCCTGAGAGCTGAACGCCAGACGGCGCCTGTTGCAACTTGGCTTCTCCGCGGTACGAGCTAGATCGCACACGTCTTTTGTTGGGTTTGGTTCTTGAGAAGGAGGCCCCATGAAGTCACCATCGTACCCATGCTCGGCAAAGTACTGATCGACGTTGCCAAATGTATCATCGTCGTCGTCGTCGTCGTTCTGATCCTGTGCCATATGCATGTTTGGATCCAGTGGCATAGGGATGTCCGGCACCGTTACGGCGGTCTTGCCATGGGGCTGACTTGGCGCCGGCACGACTGGCGGTGTTGTCTTTGGGGTGGTGTCCCCCGCCCCCAAACGAATCTGGCTCTTCGGCCAAAGCAGGGGCCAGCTCAGGCAGGCGCTGAGGGTCATCACGTCATCATCGTCGGCCCCGACGGGTCGAATCGGAGGTAACAAGTCGTCGCAGCCTGGCAGCACCCGAACCAGTTGAACCCTAAACAAGTTGGGTGGCATCTGGGTACCGTGGAACAAGGGGTTGCCCGGTTGAACGATTTTGCCCTTGGCGACATCGACCAACTCGTTGTTCACGAAGTGGAGGAGAGTGCACGGAACGTCGGCGGCGCCCTGCGAAAACATGTAGGGCATCAGGGATGCCCAGTCAAAGGCAAGGAGATGAAGTCCTCGGCCGAGAGAGGCTTAATTAGTTACCGTGATGATGGCGTCGAGCTCGGCTAATGTCGAGGCACCGCCAACGGCGGGCGTGCAGTTGACGGAGCGGCTGCTTGCTGAAGAGGTGCCGGCCAGCATACACCCGGGTGCATTAAGCTCCCGTGCCGGCGTCGGAGACACCAATGCCGCCTCCGCCGGAGGCACCAATGGCCCCGCCATCGCATTATGCGAGTTTCTGGCCGTGAAGCTAGGAATCGGGGGCGGCCCCTGTTGGCCGCCCGCAATCCACGCACTCAACCCCGAGATCAAGGTAGGCACAAGGGCGGTGATCGTCTCTCTGAGTCGTTGTTCCACTTGCTCTTGGACAATCTCCGGAATCCGCGCCACCTGTGCCTTGAGTTCTTGAACCTCTCGCGCCTGGCTTTCCGAGCTGGTCTTTTTCTCCTTCCGCACACCAGCGGTATAGTATGACCCCCATTTTGTCGACAAGCCTTTGCCGGCCACACGACCAGCTGACGTCGGCTTACTGAGCTTATCCTTGTTCTTCATTATATTCAACCCCCTATTTAGAGTGGTGTCCCAAGGGTTGCTCTGAGTCGACCCCGCGCTACTGCTTTCAGTCGCCTGCGGAAGGAATGTGAACCATTTAGAAATTCGGCTTCAATAATTAGAATGCAACCATATGGAGCTAATTACGCGGGGGTGTATTCCTTACCAGAACAAGCTCAAGCTGCCTGGTCTTCGGATCCGTGGTAAGGTCCTTTGTTTTCGGGTCCTTCTTGTACCGGGCCCTCACAAAGTTCCTGGTCTGCTTGTCACCGTATTTATCGAAGAGGGGCGGTAGGCCTTGCTCGGCACGGTCCGCCTCCTCCTTGTCCCATATAGGCTCTGCCACTCTGTAACCGCCGGGACCGAGTGTGTGTTCCCCTATGTTCAGCTCCCGCATTTGTTTCCCCCACTCACTTGATTGGGAGCTTGCGGTGCTCGAGCAATTGATCTTGAAGTCGTTGTAGTCATCTTCGGTGATCGAAGGATTTTTCTCCTTGATCTTCTCATAACTCTCACCTTTCTCGATCATTCTCTTCACATTGCTTTTCCAAGTAGACAGGGCCTTGCTCATCTTCGTGAGGGCAGCATTGTTCACTTTATTCCCTTTGAGGCTTGTGTTTTCGAAATCAGCGGGGAACTTGTATTGTTCGTGCAGCTTCGTGAAGAGGAGGTGGCGCAAATTCCCCCGGTCAGGATGCCTCAGGTTCTCGGTGTTGATCGAGACGGTGCTCGGGACAATGCACCCGAGCTGAAGCGAGTACCCCTTGACTATTCGTTCGGGCGCCGTTGGATTCCCGTTGGAGTCCACTTCAGTAACTTCCTCCTTGAGGGTGCGGAGCACGATCGGGCGCCGGTCCTTCCGTTGCCTCTTCGGCAGGCTGCTATCTGTGCGTGCGCCGCCATCATCAGTGGTGGCATCCTCGGCGGCACCATCAGTGGTGGCATCAGTGTGGTCATCCTCGGCGGCACCATCCGTGGTCTCAGGATCGGTGGGGAAGGCGGCGGCCTCATACAAGTGAGGTTGTTCCTCCATCTCCTGGGACAGCTCCCAGAATGCCTTGCCGCCCGAACCCCCGGCCTCATCATTGTGGGCCATGTTTCTCTCTAAATAGAAACAAAGTTTGGTCAAAAAGTTGGTTATTGTCAAGGAACAAGATCATGGTCTCATCATTTAGGGTTTGTCGACACCGAGGCATCCTAAAATCTAAGCTTTTATCATTGAGGGTTTTTCGACGCCAAGGCACCCTAAAAGCCTAACTTTTCATCATTTCGGTTTTTATCGACACCGAGGCACCCTAAAAGCCATGCATTAGTCACAAGTACGCCGGGGCACTTGATCCTACTTAATTAACTACTAAGATACCCCGGCCCATGCATTAGTCACAAGTACCCCATATGTCCTATTTTTAGCAAAGTCATGCTAAAATTCACGGAAAATTTCAGCATGACCTTTGCTGAAAATAGGACATATGGAGTACCCGAATTTGCTGGAACGGAAGTTAATCGACATTCCAGCAAACTCAAGGGCCTCTCGGGTGGACAAGGCAAAAAAGGCCTCCACATACACATCACTGATTTAACGAAATTTGCAAACAACTCAGTAGCACTTCATCATCATATAAAGTATATTAGCAGCAGTACAAATAAAGAGACATGATCAAAGTACTTCATAATAAACCCAAGCAACTTCATCATCATATAAAGTATATTAGCAGCAGTACAAATAAAGAGACATGATCAAAGTACTTCATAATAAACCCAAGCAACTTCATAATAAATCAATGTCCTCAGCTGTAAACTGAACTATTGTCAGGTCATGTTGTCAGGTCATGTTGAAAGTAAAATAGGACCTTGCTGTGTTTGGGACCAAATTGTTATTTGGCTATTCTAGCTGGCTTTTTTTAGCGAATTGTAACTTGTGTGAAGCTGAAACAAAGTTAACTTACATGCTCCTATATGCTCAGCTGAATTATTATAACATGTCTATCCAGTTTGCAGTTATTCTTATAGGCGATCCGTAGTTAGCGTAGCTATTGTGCATCAAGATTCGTTTTTAGTCCTAAGAAAACACAAGGTTGTCAGGGACGGTTTTTCTTTGACTGGGGTTGTTGTCGACCTGAATTAAAGATGCAGTGTTTGGCAGATCCAGTCTGCAAACTTTGTCCTACTTACTGGATCAACAATGTTCTTAATTACATTACCTAGTGTACATACCAACAGCCATAAACAAAAGAGCAACTAATGACTGAGCCAACCAAGAGCCACAGACCAGCACATGCTTGCACATGCTTGCACATGCACTGAAGCTACAACTCTTATCAATGATCTAACTTGGGCAGTGGCAGCGAGATATATGTTCCCTCTCTTCTGTTTGGCACATTGCACTTGCACATGCACTGAAGCTACCAATCTGAAAAGGTTGCGGCATAGCACCAATGAAATGGCTAACTTGGGCAGTGGCAGCGAGAAACGAAGAGAGGGAACATATTTGAAAGCCACACTCACTGCAGAAAAGTAACGAAGGTATCCACATATTTGAAAGCATGGATATCATTTCCTACACTAGAATACACCAGATTTTGAAGACTGGAACTAATATATAAGAGTCAGCAATCATCCTCAACTAGAACCTATAACTACACTGGCACACTGCAGAATGGAAAACATATTTATGCCGCTATTTGAATAAGATTTTTCTATTGCAGGTTGGCAGGTTTGTAACTCATGATATGCTTATATAATCAGGAAGTTGCATTACTCATGTGCACAAACTGAAAACTGATGTTCATATAAACTACTCATGTGCACAAACACAATGCAGATCAAAACAGAATCAAGGCTTTACCATCAACAGTATACACAACAAAATAACTAACGTCAGCAGTCAGCACACTCTAATGTGAGAGTAGAACGAAAATGAATTGCTGAAAAGGTTATATAAACTACTCATTCATAACAAGGATGAACTTATAGATCTCAAGGTTGCAGTGCACGTTAGCATCAAAGAATTACAGAAGAACTGAATTTCTGTGTATACTGGAGATACTATGGTAAGTCAGGAAAAAGAAACCAACATATTCAATAACTCATGGCTGACTACAGATAGTTAGTTACCACAATGGAAACCTCTTGTGTATGACAAGGAGCAAATTATCAAAAACATATTCAATAACTCATGGCTGACTATTGAGAAGACACACTGTTGCAATTTGAACATGAGTGAATTAAGTCAGCAGTCATCATCAACTAAACTAAACTGGCATACTAGACTCCTAGAACTACATTGGCACACTACAGAATGGAAAACATATCTATGCTGCCATTTTTCTATTGCAGGTTGGCAGGTTTGTAACTCATGGTATGCTTATATAATAAGGAAGTTGCATTACTCAGGTGCACAAACAATGAGTTACATTAACAAATTGCATCGTTCAAGAATAAAACGATGGGAAGGATCAAGAGTTCAAGAGTATCCAATTCGGATGGAGAAGATGACAGGATACTCGTGAGACTCCTCCAACAATACAACAAGCATCGAGTAACAAGAGAAGATCAGAAGCAATCAGAAAAGATGCAGAAGAGAGGGATAGGGGGAGAGGAGGAGGGGGAGCTCACGGGGGCGACGAGGTCCGGGTGGTGGTGTGGGTGCTCCGGCGACGGTGGTGTGGACGGGGCGGCGTCCGGGCCACTGGCGACGAGGGCGGCGGGGCGATGGCGAGTCGGCCTGGCCACCGGAGTCGGCCGGGCGAGGTCAACGGCGAGCGCCCCCTCTTCCTCCTCCTTCTCCGTGGGGAAAGCGGCGGGGCGGCGGCGTCGGGAGAGGAGAGGGCGGCGTCGCGGCGTCTCACGGCGTCGGGGCGGCGTCGAGGCGGCGGGGCAGCGGCGTCGGGAGAGGAGAGGAGAGGGGAAGGGGATCGAGGGCGAGGGCGAGAAGGGGATCGAGGGCCGGGGAGGAAAAATATGGATGGGGGCACAATAGTAATGGCGCACCACCCCCTGGTGCGCCATAAGTATATCCACACTAATGGCGCACCTCACCCTGGTGCGCCATTAGTACTTTTTTTTTCTGCTCGAGCCAACAGGTTATCTCCCACCTGACCTGATCCACACCAAGTCCCCTCTACTAGCTCGACTGGTCAGTAGCCAGTTCTCACACCAGGAGGTCCTGGGTTTGAATCCCAGGCTCCACAATTTTTTTTTTATCATTTAAAAAGCTGTTTGATACTTATTTATGTTTAAATATGTTCAAACTTGTTTAAATAATAACAGTAATATTTTTTTATAAGACAGTAGCATTTAAAAAGCTGTTTGATACTAATTTTTTTTATAAGACGGTGCGCAGGGTGCGGGGGGTCGGCGGCGGCGGTTGGGTAGGGGAATCGAGGGTGCGGTGGGTCGGCGGCGGCGGCCGGTGGACTTGGGGGGTGCTCG
>NC_057810.1:111387963-111595146 GCF_018294505.1 Triticum aestivum
CTTATTTGTGTTTAAATATGTTCAAACTTGTTTAAATAATAACAGTAATATTTTTTTTATAGGACAGTAGCATTTAAAAAGCTGTTTGATACTAATTTTTTTTATAAGACGGTGCGCGGGGTGCGGGGGTCGTCGGCGGCGGTTGGGTAGGGGAATCGAGGGTGCGGGGGGTCGGCGGCGGCGGCTGGTGGACTGGGGGGTGCTCGGCGGCGAGGGGGGCCGGATCTGGCAAGGTGGGATAGCGATCGAGATGGAGGGGGATCGAGATCGAGTGTCCATGAAATTTAAAAATATTCATGATAGTTCAAAAAGTACCCATGAAATACAATCGAGAAATGAAGGCTACGATTTAAATACAATCGATCTTAGCTAGCTATCTGTTCACAATCTTCTTGCCCTTCTTTTTCACAAATGGAGTTCTTCTGTGGAACGGACGTCCTTTAGGTAGGGTGGTCCCGCTTCTTCTTGTGGTGTATGCTGCTACTTCATCATCGTGGTCATGTTCGATCCTCGGGTCGCCGTACTTGTCGAAGTCTTGCTCATTGGCTACTCCATCCATTCCGATGATCTTCCTTTTGCCTCTCCTCACGACAACACGACTGGGCTTTGGCGGGTCGGTAATGAAGAAGCATTGGTCCACTTGGGAAGCCAGTACCCATGGCTCATTTTTCGCGGTGACGTTTGCGCCCGCGGTCTTGGATTTGGCTTCGGGTATAACCATGGTGGTGAAATACCGGTCTTCTTTTATGACGTTCTTGGCCCATCTGACACGGAACATCGGGACCTTCTCTCCAGCGTAGCTCAGCTCCCAGATCTCCTCGATCCTTCCGTAGTATCTGTCCTTGTCGTTACCGGTGTAGGATTCCATCGTTACCCCGGAGTTCTGATAACCATCGCTCTTCATGTCCTTGGCCTCGGTGTAGAATGTGTAGCCGTTGATATCGTATGCCTCATAGGTCATCAGGTTGTGCTCGGCGCCCTGTGACAAGGCGAATATGAGTTGTTCTTCCGCGAAAGAATCCTCATGTAAAGGGTACGACAGAAGCTTATGCTTGAACCAACGCGTGAAGCATGAGTTGTGCTCTTTGAGTATATCTCCGTCCGTCCTCTGTTGGCCTCGGTCATTGTACGTCTTTTTAATAAAGGTTTTGTGCTCTACCAACCAAGGATCGACCACGTCTATGTGTTGTAGTGCGACTAGGTTTGCTCTTTCAAAGTCGGCGAGTCGACCCTCGAAGTCGACATGCATTTCGCGGCGACCCTCACGGTGACCCCATCCAGCGAGCCTGCCGAGGTGCCTGTTGACGAGTAGACCAACGGGGTTCTCGATGCCTAGATAATTCGTGCAGTAGGAGATGCACTCTTCGGTCAGAAAGCCCCTGGCTATGCTTCCTTCTGGACGTGACATGTTGCGAACGTATCCTTTGATGACACCATTCATCCTTTCGAACGGTATCATGCTGTGCAGGAACGTCGGCCCGACTTGGATGATATCCACCACTATATGCACCAGCAGATGAACCATAACGTCGAAGAATGCGGGCGGGAAGTACATCTCAAGCTCGCATAGTATCACCACGATCTCTTCCTGTAGCCTTCTGAGTTGCCTCACGCCAATCGACTTCCGAGAGATGACGTCGAAGAAGTTGCATAGGCCAAATAGCTTTTCACGGACGTGCGCGTCCATGATCCCACAGATTGCAACTGGAAGTATCTGCGTCATCAGCACGTGACAGTCGTGAGACTTCATCCCGCTGAACTTCTGCTTCGCTGGGTCTAGGTATCTGCTTATCTTCCCCGCGTAACCGTAAGGAAGTTTTACTCCTAGGAGGCAGGTGAAAAACTGCTCGATCTCCTCCTGACTTAGAGTGAAGCACGCGGGAGGGTAGTCATTTCCGGTCTTCTTGGCCTTTTTGCCTTTGCGACGACTTTCTGTGTCCTGCTTCGCCTCATCATCATCATCATCATCATCATCATCATCATCATCATCATCATCATCATATATAGCGTGAAGCTCCTGCCTGATGCCCATTGATTTCAAGTCTGCCCTTGCTTTCGGCCCATCTTTGGTCCTCTCTGGCATGTTGAGCAGGGTACCAAGCAGACTCTCGCACACGTTCTTCGTGATATGCATGACATCAAGGCTGTGAGGCACACGGTGGATCTTCCAGTACGGCAAGTCCCAGAAAACAGACCTCGTTTTCCATACCTTCAGCAGCGGCTCTGGCGCCTTTCGCTTCTTTCCCGGCTCTGGCGCCTTTTGCTTCTTTCCCGGCAGTGGGCAGTCTTTCCAATTTTTCAACAGCTTGTCTATTTCCTCGCCGCTCCTCGTACACGGGCGTTTTCGGGGTTCGGTTTCACCATCGAACAGATCCTTGTGTTTCCTCCACGGGTCATTGTCGCGAAGCCACCTTCGATGTCCCATGAACACGGTTTTCGAAGACCCGGGATCTCTATCTAGCTGGCGATACGTTGTGTCATCCATGCACCTTACGCATCCAGAAAATCCGTGGACTACCTGCCCCGCAAGATATCCGTAACCGAGATAGTCGTGCACCGTCGTGAGCAGTGCGGCTCTCATAGGGAAATATTCTTTCTCTGCGGCGTCCCACGTATTGGCTGGCGTTTTCCACAGCGTGTCAAGCTCCTCTTTCAGCAGCCCCAGATACAGATTGATGTCGTTCCCTGGTTGTTTCGGCCCTTCAATTAGCATACTCATGTGAATGTACTTCCTCTTCATGCACAACCAGGGGGGAAGGTTGTACATCCACACAAACACAGGCCAGGTGCTATGTGTGCTTCTCTGGATGCCAAACGGATTGACTCCATCGGTGCTCGCGCCCAGCACGATGTTCCTTGGATCGTTCCCAAATTCTGGGTATTCGAAGTTCAATGCTTGCCACTGGCTCGCATCCTTAGGGTGACTCAGCATCTTGTCTTTTTTATCTATCTCCGGATCATTTGCGTCATCTTCTCGCTTCTTCTCCTCCCTATCCGCGTGCCAACGTAGGAGCTTTGCTACCTTAGGATCCGCGAAATACCGCTGCAGACGAGGAGTGATCGGAAAGTACCACACCACTTTTCGAGGAGCTTTCTTCCTCTTCTTGTATCGAGTGACACCGCACACCGGACATATTGTAGACTCCGCGTGCTCGTCCCGATAAATGATGCAATTGTTCATGCACACATGGTATTTCACGTGCGGTAAATCCAGAGGACACACGATTTTCTTCGCCTCCTCGAAACTGGTCGGGCACTTGTTCCCCTTGGGAAGACGTTCGTGCCAGAATGACATGTTCTCGTCGAAGCATGCGTCGGTCATTTTGTGTTTTACCTTCATCTCCAGAGCCATGAGCGTTACTTTCAGGCGGGTATCCTCGGGCCTGCATCCTTCATACAATGGAGTAACCGCGTCTAACTCAAGTTGATCCATCATGGCTTTCTCTCGGGCGGCAGCTCTTGCGTTATCCGTCTGCTTCAGAAGCAACTCTTGAATATGAGGGTCCTGCACCCAGCCCATCGATGGTCCAGCGTCGTCTGCTCCGCCGGCATCATCATCTTCATGATCATGCCCGTCGCCTGCTCCGGCATCTTCCTCATCATCATGTCCTGCATCTTCTACATGATGACTGTGTACAGCATCACAGTCGTGATCATCTCCTGGGGATTCTTCGTCTTCTCGCCCGCCCGAGCCGCGGTGGTTGTCTTGCTGCCCTTCCTCATTTCTTGCCCGGCCCGCATGGACGACTTCGTAGTCATCTTCATCACCTTGCCACCGATAGCCATCCATGAAACCATGCAACAGCAGGTGGTCCCGCACCTGCCCGGAATCCGGGTCCGCAATAAGGCTCTTCAGCTTGCATCTTCGACACGGACATCTTATCTCCGTCTCGTTCTTTTGAAGCATCTCGGCCTTCGCGGACCTCAAAAACCTAATCACGATGCCTTCGGTCATCGTGCGGACCATGGTCGCCTGCGGGGTAGAGCAAAACGATATTTTAGAACCAAACAAAAATTTGGCATGACCTTCCCTAAAAATAGGACCAAAAAGAATGCTTAATGCCAAAATTCTCGCCGAAACGGAAATGAATCAACATTCCGGCAAAATATTGGCAACTATCGCATATCAAATACCGGTACACCTCCAAACACAAACACATATGCAACACCACAAACATATGCAACACCACGAACATACATAGATCTAGCTAGGCCGTAAAAAGTGCATGTGCACATTGTTGTAAGGAGAACAACCTAAATATAGCTTCCCCCCTTACTTACCTATTAAAACAAGGTAATTTAACCACTTAATTTGAATGAATCTATGGTGGAAATGAGGTGAAAAAGAGGAGGCACCCGAGACAAGGAGGAGGTGGAGAGAATGAAGTGGGGAGAAAGTGAGTGTGTGGGTAGGAGAGGCTGTCCCAAATATCTTGTTGCTGTCCACTTACTAATGGCGCACCTCTTGCATGGTGCGCCCTTAGTACTTACAACTACTAATGGCGCACTTGGGCAGGATACGCCATTAGTATGTTCGGAGAGGCGCACTAGTTCAAAAAAAATCCTATACTAATGGCGCACCCACTGCCAGGTGCGCCATTAGTAGTTACAACTACTAATGGTGCACTCGGGCAGGATGCGCCATTAGTATGTTTGGATAGGCGCACTAGTTCAAAAAAAAGTTTCTATACTAATGGCGCACCTGCTGCCTAGTGCGCCATTAGTAGTTACAACTACTAATGGCGCACTTTGCCGGGATGCGCCATTAGTATGTTTGGACAGGCGCACTAGTTAAAAAAAAATTTGATACTAATGGCGCACCCGTAGCATGGTGCTCCATTAGTTGTTTAAACTCTAATGGCGCATCAGATTGTGGTGCGCCATTAGTATATACTAATGGCGCACCATCTTTCTGGTGCGCCATTAGTGTCAATCCCATCTATAGCCATTTTCCTAGTAGTGTAACAATATTCACTGCATGCCTCAGCACTCATTGGACTGCACACATCAAAATGTGTTACTTCCAACGAGTTGCTATCTTGTTCCGTCTTACTAAAACGAGGCTTTCAGTCATCTTGCCCATGTGGTATGATTTGCATGTCTCAAGTGATTCAAAATCAAGTGAGTTCAAACGGTCCATTTGCTTGGAGTTTCTTCATGCATATACACCAATAGACATGGTTCGCATGTCTCAAACTTTTCAAAAATGAGTGAGTCCAAAGATCCATCAACATGGAGCTTCTTCATGCATTTTATACCGATATGACTTACGTGGCAGTGCCACAAGTAGGTGGTACTATCATTACTATCTTTTGGCATGAACATGTGTATCACTACGATCGAGATTTCAATGAACCATTCATTTTAGGTGCAAGACCATTGAACGTATTGTTCAAATAAATAGAGTAACCATTATTCTCTTTAAATGAATAACCGTATTGAGATAGTCATAATCCAATCATGTCTATGCTCAAAGCAAACACCAAATAACAATTATTCAGGTTTTAACACCAATCTCGATGGTAGAGGGAGCGTGCGATGCTTGATCATATCAACATTGGAAACACTTCCAACACATATCGTCAGCTCACCTTTAGCTAGTCTCCGTTTATTCCGTAGCTTTTATTTCGAGTTACTAACACTTAGCAAACGAACCGGTATCTAATACCCTGGTGCTACTAGGAGTACTAGTAAAGTACACATCAACACAATGTATAACCAATATACTTCTATCGACCTTGCCAGCCTTCTCATCTACCAAGTATCTAGGGTAATTCTGCTCCAGTGGTTGTTCCCTTTATTACAGAAGCACTTAGTCTCGGGTTTGGGTTCAACCTTGGGTTTCTTCACTAGAGCAGCAGCTAATTTGCCGTTTCATGGAGTATCCCTTCTTGCCCTTGCCCTTCTTGAAACTAGTGGTTTCACCAACCATCAGCAATTGATGCTCCTACTTGATTTCTACTTTCGTGGTGTCAAACATTGCGAATACTTCAAGGATCATCATATCTATCCCTGATATGTTATAGTTCATCACGAAGCTCTAGCAGCTTGGTGGCAATGACTATGGAGAAACATCACTATCTCATATGGAAGATCAACTCCCACTCGATTCAAGTGATTGTTGCACTCAGACAATCTGAGCACAAGCTCAACGATTGAGCTTTGCTCCCTTAGTTTGCAGGCTAAGAAAATCGTCGGAGGTCTTATACCTCTTGACGTTGGCACGAGCCTGAAATCCCAATTTCAGCCCTCGAAACAGCTCATATGTTCCGTGACGTTTCAAAAACGTCTTTGGTGCCTCTACTCTAAACCATTTAACTGAACTATCACGTAGTTATCAAAACGTGTATGTCCGATGTTCGCAACATCCACAAACGATGTTTGGGGTTCAGCGCACTAAGCGGTGCATTAAGGACATAAGCTTTCTACTGTCCGCATAATTGCTACTATCAACTTTCAACTATATTTTCTCTAGGAACATACCTAAAAAGTGGAACTAAAGCGCGAGCTTACGACATATTATGCAAAGATCTTTTGACTATGTTCAGGATAATTAAGTTCATCTTATGAACTCCCACTCAGATAGGCATCCCTCTGGTCATCTAAGTGATTACATGATCCGAGTCAACTAGGCCGTGTCCGATCATCACGTGAGACGGACTAGTCTGCATCGGTGAACATCTTCATGTTGATCGTATCTACTATACGACTCATGCTCGACCTTTCGGTCTCCGTGTTCCGAGGCCATGTCTGTACATGCTAGGCTCGTCAAGTTAACCCTAAGTGTATTGCATGTGTAAATCTGTCTTACACCCGTTGTATGTGAACGTAAGGATCTATCACACCCGATCATCATGTGGTGCTTCGAAACGACGAACTGTAGCAACGGTGCACAGTTAGGGGGAACACTTTCTTGAAATTTTAATGAGGGATCATCTTATTTACTACCGTCGTTCTAAGCAAGTAAGATGCATAAACATGATAAACATCACATGCAATCAAATAGTGACATGATATGGCCAATATCATTTTTGCTCCTTTTGATCTCCATCTTCGGGGCTCCATGATCATCATCGTCACCGGCATGACAGCATGATCTCCATCATTGTGTCTTCATGAAGTTGTCTCGCCAACTATTACTTCTAGTACTATGGCTACCGGTTAGCAATAAAGTAACGTAATTACATGGCGTTGTATAATGACACGCAGGTCATACAATAAATAAAGACAACTCCTATGGCTCCTGCCTGTTGTCATACTCATCGACATGCAAGTCATGATTCCTATTACAAGAATATGATCAATCTCATACATCACATACATTCATCACATTCTTCTTGGCCATATCACATCACATAGCATACCCTGCAAAAACAAGTTAGACGTCCTCTAATTGTTGTTTGCATGTTTTACGTGGCTGCTATGGGTTTCTAGCAAGAACGTTTCTTACCTACGCAAAACCACAACGTGATATGCCAATTGCTATTTACCCTTCATAAGGACCCTTTTCATCGAATCCGTTCCGACTAAAGTGGGAGAGACTGGCACCCGCTAGCCACCTTATGCACCAAGTGCATGTCAGTCGGTGGAACCTGTCTCATGTAAGAGTACGTGTAAGGTCGGTCCGGGCCGCTTCATCCCACAATACCGTCGAAACAAGATTGGACTAGTAACGGTAAGCATATTGAACAAAATCAACGCCCACAACTACTTTGTGTTCTACTCGTGCAAAGAATCTACGCAATAGACCTAGCTCATGATGCCACTGTTGGGGAAAGTAGCAGAAATTCAAAATTTTCCTACGTGTCACAAAGATCTATCTATGGAGAAACTAGCAACGAGGGAAGGAGAGTGCATCTACATACCCTTGTAGATCGTTAAGCGGATGCGTTTATGAGAACGGGGTTGAAGGAGTCGTACTCGTCGTGATCCAAATCACCGGAGATCCTAGTGCCGAACGGACGGCACCTCCACGTTCAACACACGTACAGCCTGGTGACATCTCCCACGCCTTGATCCAGCAAGGAGAGAGGGAGAGGTTGAGGAAGACTCCATCCAACAGCAGCACAACGGCGTGGTGGTGGTGGAGGAGCGTGGCAATCCAGCAGGGCTTCGCCAAGCACCACGGGAGAGGAGGAGTAGGGAGAGAGGTAGGGCTGCACCAAGAGGAGAAGTTCTGATGTATTTAGCAGCCCCAAACCTCAACTATATATAGGGGAAAGGGGGGAGGGCTGCGCCCCCTTTAGGGTTTCCCACCCCAAGGGGTGCGGCCAAGGGGGGAGGAGTGCCTCCCAAGTCAAGTGGAGGCCTCCCCCTTTAGGGTTTCCCACCCCAAGGGGTGCGGCCAAGGGGGGAGGAGTGCCTCCCAAGTCAAGTGGAAGCCTCCCCCTTTAGGGTTTCCCCCTTCCCATGCACATGGGCCTTGGGGGGCTGGTTCCCTTGGCCCATAAAGGCTAGGGCGCCCCCTTACAGCCCATGATACTGTATTGGACGTGGTGGAACAATTTCCGGACCTCCGGACCCCTCCGGAATCCTCCGGAACCTTCTGGAAGCTTCTCGGTACAATACCGAAAAAACCCGAACTTTTTCCGAAACCCGAACAACAACTTTCCATGTATAAATCTTTACCTCCGGACCATTCCGGAACTCCTCGTGACGTCCGGGATCTCATCCGGGACTCCGAACAACATTCGGTAACCACATACAAGCTTCCTTTATAACCCTAGCATCACCGAACCTTAAGTGTGTAGACCCTACGGGTTCGGGAGACATGCAGACATGACCGGGACGTTCTCCAGTCAATAACCAACAGCGGGATCTGGATACCCATGTTGGCTCCCACATGTTCCACGATGATCTCATCGGATGAACCACGATGTCAAGGACTTGATCAATCCCGTATGCAATTCCCTTTGTCTAGCGGTATTGTACTTGCCCGAGATTCGATCGTCGGTATACCGATACCTTGTTCAATCTCGTTACCGGCAAGTCTCTTTACTCGTTCCATAACACATCATCCCGTGATCAACCCATTGGTCACATTGTGCACATTATGATGATGTCCTACCGAGTGGGCCCAGAGATACCTCTCCGTTTACACGGAGTGACAAATCCCAGTCTCGATTCGTGCCAACCCAACAGATACTTTCGGAGATACCTGTAATGCACCTTTATAGCCACCCAGTTATGTTGTGACGTTTGGTACACCCAAAGCATTCCTACGGTATCCGGGAGTTGCACAATCTCATGGTCTAAGGAAAATATACTTGACATTAGAAAAGCTTTAGCATACGAACTACACGATCTTTGTGCTAGGCTTAGGATTGGGTCTTGTCCATCACATCATTCTCCTAATGATGTGATCCCATTATCAACGACATCCAATGTCCATAGGCAGGAAATCATGACTATCTGTTGATCACAACGAGCTAGTCAACTAGAGGCTCACTAGGGACATAGTGTGGTCTATGTATTCACACGTGTATTACGATTTCCGGATAATACAGTTATAGCATGAATAAAAGACAATTATCATGAACAAAGAAATATAATAATAACATATTTATTATTGCCTCTAGGGCATATTTCCAACACATGTTGATGCCCTAATCACCGTTGCAAGAGTGCTATATGATGTTAACTGCTGTCTGTTAACAGAACGTGATGATTTGTCATTTTTGTTGCATTTGATGTGTGCATCCTATGAGCATGAGCTCTATGTGTGTTTTGTACTACATAATGCCATATTTACTGTGGTGCAACCATGTATTTTTGTGAGTCTTGTAGTGAGTGCATCAAGCTTGTTAAGTAGGGTACTTGCTGTTACTGTTTTGCTAGTCTGAATTTGTTATTTCTTGATTCTATGTACACCTGCTGCTACATGTCATTCTGTGCATAATCTGGAGATGTTCACTAAGGATGTTTTGTTACACATGTCATGCTCTATCCATCCATGCCCTAGTTGCATTTATAGCCTGCTCTATCCTGTTGTAATCTTGCTCCAAAGTTGCTAAATAATGTTGCTGTCAGCCTGTTACCATTAAGTTTAGTTTTTCCATGTGTTTTGCTAGTGATCCATGTACCCTATGAACTTTATCTTGCCATGCTTAGCTTTATAAACATGTCTTATTACTTTTGGTTACCTTGTAATGCCATGTGTTGCTGTGTGGTGAGTTGTATAAGCTCACCAACATGCCTACTTATTGTTGTTCCTGCCATGTTTGAATCTGTCATATCATTTTCCATGTTTACATGGGTGCCATCATATCTTCTGATCCTTTTTGGCTCATGGTCAGTAAAGGACTTTTCTTTGTATTTAGTATTAGCATTCCATGCCTTGGTTTTCCATGATAAGTTCCTGTAGCATGTTGTTTGATAGCTCTAAACATTGCAACCTGATGTTATTTCTGCTAAGCCTGTAAACTGTTATTATTTGCAATCTTGCCATGTCTTTTTGAGCATGTTCTAGTGTTTTATGGAGATAGCTCAGTGTTCATGTTTTGTCGTGCTTTACCTGTACTTCATGCCCATGCCTTTTATTCTTATGTTGAGATGCTGTAGCTTATTGTTTTGATGCTTGCAAGATGCCTAGTTGCTGTTTTGGACAGCTTGTCCTTTAAACTTGTTTCATGTGTGTGTGTTGAACCGTTGCTCCGTTTTGAGTGTGCTTTATATAAAACTTGCTTAGTTTTGCATATAGTTTCATATTATCATGTTGCATCCTTGTTTTTGTGTGTTTGCTTGATGTTTGTATGCATTTTGCACCAATGTCATGTTTAACTTGTTTTGCTCATATCTTCTAGGCCGTAGCTCCGAATTAAATGAACTTTATATGTAACTTGACTAGAATCTCGTGTAGATCATCTTAGTGCATCTTAGCTTGCTGTCTAACAACTTGAACATAAGGTTTATTAAGATCTGGACCAATTTCGAAACTTGCATATGAGGACTTACCGGAATTGTTATATGTTATTCCCGACCTCATTTAAACTTGCTTTGATGTGTTGTTCTTGTTTGCATCATCTCTTGCCGTGAGTAGCCTCATCTAGCTTTTTCATGCACCATGCTTGTTGTGCATCATGTCTTGTCTATGTGTCGTGTGTTTACCATGTTGTGTGCTTCGTCTCGATAGTTCTCGTTTCATTGCAATCGTGAGGATTCGTTCGTCTATGCTTGGTTCATCTTCGTGGCTTCATCTTCTTCATGGACTCGTTCTTCTTCCTAGCGGGATTTCAGGCAAGATGACCGTCACCTTGGATCTCATTACTATCATTGCTATGCTAGTTGCCTCGTTCTATCGCTATGCTGCACTACCTATCACTTGTTTACCATGCCTCCCAAATTGCCATGTCAGCCTCTAACCACTTTCACCCTTCCTAGTAAACTGTTGCTTGGCTATGTTACCACTTTTGCTCAGCCCCTCTTATAGGGTTGTTGGTTCCAGGTGAAGTTGAAGATTGCTCCATGGTGGACAGGATTATGTTGGGATATAACAATATCTCCTATTTAATTAATGCATCTATATACTTGGTAAAGGGTGGAAGGCTCAGCCTTATGCCTGGTGTTTGTTCCACTCTTGCCGCCCTAGTTTCCATCATATCAGTATTATGTTCCCAGATTTTGCGTCCATAACGCGGTTGGGTGATTCATGGGACCCCCTTGACAGTTTGCTTTGAATAAAACTCCTCCAGCAAGGCCCAACATTGGTTTTACCATTTGCCTCACCACCACCTACATTTCCCTTGGGAGTAATTAACTCAAGGGTCATCTTAATTTTAGCCCCGTCGGGCCAATGCTTGTCTAAGTGTTGGTCCAAACCACAGCCCTTTGCAGCGCCCCCTCAGGGAAACTTGAGGTCTAGTTTTAGTTGTACGGATTGCTCATCCGGTGTTGCCCTGAGAACGAGATATGTGCAACTCCTATCGGGATTGTCGCCACATCGGGCGGCTTTGCTGGTCTTGTTTTACCATTGTCGAAATGTCTTGTAACCGGGATTCCAAGTCTGATCGGGTCTTCCTGGGAGAAAGAATATCCTTTGTTGATCGCAAGAGCTTCTCATGGGCTAAGTTGGGACACCCCTAGAGGGTATAAACTTTCGAAAGCCGTTCCCGCGGTTATGTGGCAGATGGGAATTTGTTAATGTCCGGTTGTAGATAACTTGACACCAGATTCGAATTAAAATGCATCAACCGCATGTGTAGCAGTGATGGTCTCTTTTCGGCGGAGTTCGGGAAGTGAACACGATTTTGGGTTATGTTTGACGTAAGTAGGAGTTCAGGATCACTTCTTGATCATTGCTAGCTTCACGACCGTTCCGTTTGCTCTCTTCTTGCTCTTATTTTCGTATGTTAGCCACCATATATACTTAGTCGCTGCTGCAACTCACCACTTTACCCCCTTCCTTTCCCATTAAGCTTTGCTAGTCTTGATACCCATGGTAATGGGATTGCTGAGTTCTCGTTGCTCACGGATTACTACAACAACAGTTGCGGGTACAGGTTATGCGATGATCATGACGTGAGAGCGATGTTTGCTTGTTTTGGAGTTCTTCTTCCGCTTCTTCTTCGATCAGGGGATAGGTTCCAGGTCGGCAGCCTGGGCTAGCAGGGTGGATGTCGCTTGAGTTTCTATTTGTGTTTCATCCGTAGTCGAATGGTGATCTTATGTAAGATGATGTTGTATTCGTATGGCATTGTATGCCTTTTGTATGTATCCCCATCTATTATGTAATTTTTATGTAATGATATCCACCTTGCAAAAGTGTTTCAATATGCGGTTCTATCCTTGGTGGGACCTTCGAGTCTCTTTAGGATAGTATCGCGTATTTGGAGTGACATTGGTAGTGCTCTGAGGTAGAACAATCTTGCGAGGCAGAACAATCTCCGGAGGCAGAACAATCTTGTGTGCTTCGGCCAGCCAAAAAAGCAAGAGTGCTCATCTTGAATTGCTACTATGAGAGGATGAGTAGTGCTCTGTTAGGAATAATTCCTACTGTTGGAGGAACATGCAAGCACTCTGAAAATTTGTTTTTAGAAACATTTTGTTCAACAATCTGGAGGAACAATTTCGTTGATCTCGATGGAGTACTTTAGTTCCCGGTAGGGTAGTTCTTGCTAAAGATTTGTATAGAGGAGGAATTGGACCTTAATTTGCTAGAGATTTGTATAGAGGAGTAGATTTACAGTAGTTTTACAACAGCAGTACTCTTTGCATTTAGCAAGTTTCAGTAGCAGAAACCCAACTGAACATCTGCTTCTGCAGAACACTGCACTCCACTTACACATGGTATTTTTCCTCAAATAGGACACCACACCCACAAGAACATGGTATTTTTCTATAAATTTATTTAAATTCAGTGTACATCCAGTTTGCATACTCAGTTTATACTCCTAAAACAAAGCAAATATGTGTACCTCTCGGTCAGGATCAAGTTCACATACATATATGCATACCTCTAGCACTTGCATAACTGTCTGTGTTTGTATGTCCTAATGTCTAAGACTGTTGCAATGGAGATTCATCTTGCAAACATATCAGAACTTGCAAACATTTTATTACTTATTGCATTGCAGGTTCATCTTGTCTTGAGGCAAACAAAACAACATTGGAGGATCATCTTTGAGGCTCATCTTTATTACATATCAGAACTTGCAAACAAATCTATGAAAGACTTGTAAAGTTGCTGGGTTTTGTCTCCGACCATTGTGTCGTGATGAATTTGTAGGTACCCCGAGAGGCCCTTGAGTTTGCCGGAATGTCGATTAACTTCCGTTCCGGCAAATTCGGGTACTCCATATGTCCTATTTTCAGCAAAGGTCATGCTGAAATTTTCCGTGAGATTTAGCATGACTTTGCTAAAAATAGGACATATGGGGTACTTGCGACTAATGCATGGGCTGGGGTATCTTAATACTTAGTTAAGTAGGATCAACTGCCCCGCCATCGTGATTAGTGCCAAGTGATTAGGCCCAACCTAGGGTGCCTCGGCATCGATAAACCCTAAATGATGAAAACTTAACTTAGCATTTAGGGTGCCTCGGCATCGACAAACCGTAAATGATGAAACCTTGGCTTCTATAGGGTCCCTCGGTATCAATGAGAACCTAAATGATGTACGCTTAGGCTTTTAGGGTGCCTCGGCGTCGACAAACCCTAAATGATAAAAGCTTAGCTTTTAGGATGCCTCGGTGTCGACAAACCCTAAATGATGAGACCATGATCTTGTTCCTTGACAATAACCAACTTTTTTACCAAACTTTTTTCCTATTTAGAGCGAAACAAGGCTAACAACGATGAGGCCAGTGGTTCAGGCGGCAAGCAATTCTGGGACCTGTCCCAGGAGATGGAGGAACAACCTCACCGCTATGAGGTCGCCGCGGAAGACACCGATTCTGACTACACAACCACTAGTGGCATCGGGGATGACACCACTGATGGTGCCGCCGAGGATGCAACCACTGATGATGGCGGCGCACGCACGGATGGCAGCCAACCGAAGAAGCAACGGAAGGACCGGCGCCCAAACGCGCTCTGCACCGTCAAGGAGGAATTTACTCAAGTGGACTCCGACGGGCATCCAACGGAGCCCAAACATATAATCAAGGGGTACTCGGTTCATCTCGGGTGCATTCTCCATAGCACCATCTCGATCAACACCGAGAAACTTAGGCATAAGGACCGAGGGAATTTGCGCAACCTCCTCTTCACGAAGCTGCATGAACGATACAAGTTCCCCGCTGAATTTGAAAACACACGCCTCTCAGGGAATAAAGTGAACAGTGCCTCCCTCACGAGGATGAGCACGGCGAAAAATCAAGGCGAAAAATCCTTCGATCAAGGCAAAAAATCCTTCGATCAGCGAAGATGACTACAAGGAGTTCAAGATCAAGTGAGAGAGCAGTGCAACCTCGGAATCAAGTCAGTGGGGGAAAGAAATGCGGGAGTTGAACTTAGGGGAACACAAACTCGGTACCGGCGGTTATAGAGTGGCGGAGCCTATATGGGACAAGGAGGACGCGGAGCATGCCGAGCAAGGCCTACCACCCCGCTTCGAGAAATACAGCAGTGACAAGCAGACCTGGAACTTTGTCAGGGCCTGGTACAAGGAGGACCCAATAACAAAGGAGCTTACCACGGATGCGAAGACCAAGGCGCTTGAGATTGTTCTGGCGAAGGAGACTGAAAGCAGTAGCATGGGGTCGTCTGAGAGCACCCCTGCTTGGGACAGCACTCTAAATAGGGCGTTGAACATAATGAAAAACAAGTATAAGCTTAGTAAGCCGTCGTCAGCTAGTCGTGTGGCCGGCAAAGGCTTGTCCACAAAATGGTCGTCATACTATACCGCTGGTGGGCGAAAGGAGAGAAAGACCAGCTCGGAAAGCCAGTCGCGCGAGGTTGAAGAACTCAAGGCACAAGTGGTGCGGATTTCAAAGATTATCCAAGAGCTAGTGCAACAACAACTGGGAACGACGCTCACCGGCATTATGCCTAGCTTGATTCATGGGCTGACGACGTGGATTGCGGGTGGCCAACAGGGGTCGCCCCTGATTCCCAGCTTCACGGCCAGCAACTCGCACAAAGCGCAGGAGGGACCATTGGTGTCTCCGGCGGCGCCATTGGTGTCATCGGCGGTGGCGGTATTGGTGTCTCCGGTGCCAACACGGGCATTGGAGCTTAATGCACCCGGGTGTACGCCGACCAACACCTCGCCAGCAAGCGGCCCCTCCGTCAGTTGCACGCCCGCCGTTGGCGGTGCCTCGACATTAGCCGAGCTCGACGCCATCATCACGGTAACTAATTAAGCCTCTCGGTCGAGGACTTCATCTCCTTTTGCCTTTGACTGGGCATCCCTGACGCCTTACATGTTTTCGCAGGGCGCCGCTGACGTTTCGTGCACTCTCATGCACTTTGTGAACGACGAGTTGGTCGATGTCGCCAAGGGAAAAATCGTTCAACCGGGCAACCCCGTGTTCCATGGTAAACCGATGCCACCCACCGTGTATAGGGTTCAACTGGTTCGGGTGGTGCCAGGCTACGACGAGTTGTTACCACCGATTCAACCCGCCGGGGCCGACGAAGAAGATCTAATGACCCTCAGCGCCTGCCTAAGCTGGCCCCTGCATTGTCCGAAGAGCTAGATTCGTTTGGGGGCGGGGGACACCACCTCACAGACAACACCGCCAGTCGTGACGGTGCCGCGCCATGGCAAGAACGCCACAATGCTACCGGACATGCCGGACATCCCTATGGCACAGGATCTGGACATGCATATGGCACAGGATCCGGACGACGACGACAACGACGATGGTACATTTACCAACGTCGATAAGTACTTTGACGAACATGGGTACAGTGACGAGTTCGGCGGGCCACCTTCTCAAGAACCCAACCAAGACGACCGCGATCTAGCTGGTATGGCGGAGAAACCCAATTGCAACATGTGTCGTCTGGCGTTCAGTTCTCAGGAGACGCCTCCAGCTCCCGCCTTCACCGAGCCTCAGATAGCTGAGGTGCGAAATATTATCAGCCCCAACACGCTCAAGAAGGCGCTCTGTGAGTAGAACTCGGTCCCATTACAGCAGATCAAGAAGAAGGGACGGAAACAAAAGACTGCCAAGGGCGCCGGTGCGAGCCAGCCGGCACCGAGTACGATCCGTGCTCAGGCCGGGCCACCTTCACCTCCGGATATCTCGAGGAGGGTGCATGTGGCGGTTAGGGCGATGCTACCGACAAATATGCTCAATGCTGCAATCGGTGTTATGCGAAGTCTGCATGACAGCGTTCTTTCTTTGGAGAAGATGCGTCTCTCCCAGAAGGATGTGGCATACCCGGTTTTCGTGGACAAGGTGCCAAAGGGCAAGGGCTTTGTGGATGGCGCCATCAGGGGTGCGATCGTCCTGCAGTTTGATGACATATTTGCTATGTTTAATCTTCATCCGCTGCACTACACCTTCGTTCGGCTGTTTTCGCTGAGTATGGAGATGTGGATCATTCGAGACAAGACCCCAGACATCGTGATAGTAGACCCCTTCTACATGCGTGCCAAGATCTTGGGCAGCGCTGGGGACCGGCAAGTCGCGAGTTCACACCTCGAAGGCGTCATTCTGGCAAACCCAGATAAGGATAACTTCCTCGTCCCTTACTTTCCCGAGTAAGTCATCCCCTCACCGCCCTGTAACATATGATTTCTTAGATTTCGATCATTATTTTTTTTCTAACATTCCGTGTTCTGTGCAGTGACACATATTGCACAATCATCCTCTTAAGCCCGAAATATTCCACGGCCACATATTTCGACCCGGACCGTGACTCCAAGATAGACTACACAAATATCAAGAAAGTTCTTGATGATGCTCTCCCTGGCTACGCCACATCTGGAGGCACCTTTAAGAGGCCAGTTCGTAGGTACGGCAGGCACATGTTCACCCACAATACGATGTTCCCCTACGTCAAGCAGCCGCCTGGCGGTCAGAAGGATGCCTACTACGCCCTCCATCACATGAGGGCGATCGTACGGGACCATAATCACCTTCTACTACCAAATAATGTCAAAGATTGGGCCGCAAGCTTGGCGGCAATCCAGGACGCGGACCTCCGACAAGAATTCTTTCGCATCCAGTCAAAGTTTGCAGAAATCATCCATCAAGATGTCCTTCGTACCTCGGGGCAGTTCTACCTCAGAGAGCAACCGTCCAACAGTGAGATAGACACAACACTTCAAATGCAGGCTGACAACACCCGCGACTTCGTGACCATCACGAAAGACGGCGGCTTCATCCACACTTCGGTCCCATGAGTCGAGTCGAAAGTAGTGATGCTATTTGTAGTTCTGAAACATCTATTAGCTCATGTTGTAATTAAACATTAATGAACTTGTATGTCTCTTTGGTTTGGACAGTCGTTCAACTTAGATGTAATCGATGCTGTTTATTAGTAGGACCATGAATCGTGCTATTAATGTCTTGCTTTTCTCTTCCGGTCCTTTTTTTGCATACTTATATATTGCCTATGTATTGTCTGTTGTTTGGCTTGTGCGTAGAGATGTTGTCGTACGTCGTGTACAAGGGTAAGGTTCCCGGAGACTACGACGACTGTGAGGAGTGTTGGAGACAGGTTCACCGTTTCAGCGGTAACAGTTACAAAGGGTACACCACTAGGGTGGAGGCGGAATCTAGATACGCCCGCTATCTTGCGGGAGAGAGGAGGGAGCGTTGGAGGAACCGGGTGAAGACCGGTTTCATCACGATGATGCTCATCGTGATGACCGCAGCTCTCTTCTATGTGATGGTAGTTTAGATGATCGATATAGACTTGTAATGTGAAGACAAACTTGCTACTCGCGGTCTCTAGACTTGTAATATTCTATCTGTTTTCGGTCTTTTGAATTCGGAGACTAATATGATGAATTGTATTCGGAGACTAATCTTCTATTGTATTCGATGAATCTGCTGTTGCTGTGTGGTGTTGTCTAAATTCTGTGAAAATATATATTTTGTAACCTGTGAAAATATCAGAAAAGAAAAAAAATAATCCCTAATATTCATACTAGTGGCGCACCACACAAGACACTAATGGCGCACTGTGATAATCACACTAATGGTGCATCACCCACTCGTGCGCCATTAGTAAGCCAAAGCACACGGGTACATATGGCCCCCTGGGAGGCATTCTAATGGCGCACTGTGGGCTATACTAATGGCGCACTGCTTGGTGCACCATTAGAACACCAGATACTAATGGTGCGCCATTAGAATTTAATTCTAATGGGATGATGCTATTGGCGCAGCAGTAGTGCGCCATTAGTAGGCAAAACTGGTGCGCCACTAGCATGCCTTTTCCTAGTAGTGCAAGAGATAGTAAAGAAGGTTTACGCAGGGGCTTAATCTAAAGAGAAACCTGTGGGCGGGGCCCTGCTGCATGTCTGCGCCCGTGTCTCCATTGTGCCGTATCCTGGAAGGGTGTCGCACTGGTAGTGTTTGTAAGAATGAAAAAAAAGACAACGTGCGAAAAGTTAGTTATGCTCGAGAAATGTTCGAGATCCGGCCTGTTAACAAGGCAAGCCGAATTGTGGGATTGTGTTACATGTTTGCAGCCCCTCGTATTATTTGTGGGGACGCATGTACAACCCCTGGCTCAGGTTTATCCGAGCCATTGTGAAGAATGGTGTATTGGACTCGTCTAACCGTGTCCCTGGTCTTGACGACCGGTCATGCGTGCCGGTGGGAGAGGCCGCCTAGAGTCCAGCAGCGGGAACTGCCGCATACTGTTCCGTGTTTCCACTAACCGTGATGATGCCGCGTGGATCGGGCATCTTGAGTTTGAGGCAGGCGTAGGTTGGTATTGCGTTAAAGCAAGCAAAGGCCGGTCTTCCAAGTAACGCATGATAATCGCTGCTGAAGGGAGCGATGTTGAAGAGTAAGTTCTCGCGTCTGAAATTGTTGGGAGAACTGAATGTTACTTCTAACACGAGGGAGCCCCAGCAATGGGCCACGACGCCTAGAATTACTCCATTGAAGCTGGCGTTATTCTGATTTATTCTTGACGGGTCTATCCCCATCCTGCGGATGGTGTGTTGATATATCAAATTAAGATACTACTACCGTCCATTAGGACGCGAATAAGATGGTATCCATCAATTATTGGGTCAAGCACCAAGGCAGCCGATCCTACATGCCGAATACTGGCTGGGTAGTACCTGTGATCAAAAGTGATCTGGCAAGTTGCCCAGGGATTAAATTGGAGGGCTACGAACTCTGCGTGAGCTGTGTATACCATGTGTTCTATTGTTTTGACTTCCGGTGGGAATTGTTTCTGGCCCTTAGTGTTCGGCTGGCGAGACTCATCGTCGTCTTCGGTAGGTGTTTCCCTTCCCTTGTGTTCAGCGTTTAACTTGCGGGCCTGCTTGAAAACCCAACATTCTCTCTGGGTATGATTTTCAGGTTTGTCGGAAGTGCCGTGGATTTGGCACAATCTGTCCAGGACTTTGTTCAGGCCGGATGGTTCTTCTTTACTGCCGTTAAATGGCTATTTTCCTTGACCTGGTCGAGAGCCCCTGAATCCGGCGTTGATCGCTGTGTTGTCCGGACTATCGTTATTCCGACGTTTGTTCTTAGTGTGCCGTGGGTTCCCGTTGCCGTCTTGGATTTCAGATGTGCCTGGGTCGCTGGTGCCTTTACGAGCCAACCAACTGTCCTCGCTCGCACAAAATTGGGTCATGAGGATTGTTAAGGCTGCCATCGTTATCGGCTTTTCTTGGCCGAGGTGTCTGGCAAGCCACTCATGTCGGATACTGTGTTTGAAGGCCACTAAGGCTTCGGCGTCTGGACAGTCGACAATTTGATTCTTCTTAGTGAGGAATCTGTTCCAAAGCTTGTGGGCTGACTCTCCCTGTTGTTGTATTATGTGTTAAATCGTCAACATCTGGAGGCCGGAAATAGGTCCCTTGAAAGTTGTCCCTGAAAGCATCCTCAAGTTCCTCCCAACTTCCAATTGAGTTTTCGGGGAGGCTTTTCAGCCAATGACGAGCTGGTCCATTTAACTTGAGGGGGAGGTATTTGATGGCGTGGAGGTCGTCCCCACGAGCCATGTGTATGTGGAGGATAAAATCTTCAATCCAGACCCCGGGGTCCGTCGTTCCGTCGTAAGATTCTATATTCACGGGTTTGAATCCCTGTGGAAATTCATGATCCAGCACCTCATCTGTGAAGCACAGGGGGTGCGCAGCCGCTCTGTATCTGGCCGAGTCGCGGCCTACTACCGGCTTTTGTTGCTCCCGGTGTTGATTCCGGACTGGTATTCGATCAGCATGATCGCTGGGGTGACCATAATCCCGCGTCGGAGCCTGTCCTCTGGACCCATAGATGAACGTGGCCTCACTGGCCTTTTTGTACAGGATCTCTCATAAATCGTGTGTGGTGTCCGTAGCTGCTCTATCACGGCCATGAGTTTGCTAGTCTGGCTGAGTAGTCGTATTTTTTTAGGCCGAACGGGTGCTGCGGCTTCATTGTAGAATTTGGGTAGCAGTTTGCGCTTTGGGTAGCTCTTTGTGTGGAGATTATCGCCATGTTTTCCTTCGGTGTCCAGCACCTTATTCCATCGTCGGTTGAGCGTATCCTGCGCGGCCTTAAGCCTTTGCTTCTGCTTCTTCAGGCTCCATGCTGTGGCCAGGAGTTTTCTGCGGAGTTTGTCTTGTTTTGACTGTTCTTCCGGGATGATGAACGCATCGTCAACCGGACTGTTTCTTCTTTGAAGGTAGCATGATGAGTTCGGCCCTCTAAACTGTGATCGGGCGTCTACTCCGGGCTGTGTTCGGCATGACTTGTTTTATCCTGCTCCATCGCTGGGTCCCTATGGTCATTGTTGCCTTCGAAATCAACCGGAGTGTCACCCTGTTTTGGGTTGTTATCGCTATTTTTACTGTGACTGGACCTAAGGCGGCGCCTACGCCGTCGTTTTTGCTTTTTCCCGGGGGGTTTATCCTCCGTTGTGTCCTTTTTGTCAACATTGTCTTCTTTGGGGGTGTCCTCCAAGTGGTAGTCCAGCGCCCCGTGGGCGGTGGTTCCGGATCTTCCCCTGCATCAACGTCCATACCATCGATCTTATTGGGGTCGATGTCAAGCATGTCTGTTAGGTCATCGACAGTGGCTATAAAGTGGGTGGCGGGTGGGCTGCGATTTTCTTCGTCTTCTGTATCCCACATGGGCCAGACATAGTTTGGCCAGGAGTCTTCTGATAGAGAGAGAGACTTTAATGATTTTAGCACGTCTCCGAAGGGTGAGTGCTGAAAGATATCTGCGACGATGAACTCCATGACTGGAGCCCAATTAGATTCAATGGGCACAGATGCGCACGTTCCGGAACACACGGCCGGAGACGAGTCCGGGGGTCCGGAGACACAGATTCCTTTAGGAGAAGGGTCTGTGTTCGGCTCCAACGCCAAGGAGTGTGCGGCCTCCGGGGCGGGGTCCATCCACCTGTCCTCGGAAGTCACGACCTGCTCTGGAACGGGGTCCGGAGCTATAGCAGGTGCAATGTTCCGAATACTGTCCGACTGCAGACCTAAGTCATGCACATCGTGATTGTTCGCCGCTCCTGATACGCTCCCGAATCCGTTGAAGATCAAGTCTCCACGGATGTCAGCCGTGTAGTTTATGTTTCCAAACCTGACCTGATGGCTAGAGGCGTAGCTATTGATCTGCTCCAGATGGCCAATTAAATTGGCCCGCAGTGCGATGCCACTGAACATGAAAATCTGTCCGGGGAGAAAAGTTTCACCCAGGGCAGCATGGTTGAAGGTTGGAGAAGCCATCTAGCCTTGCAGCGACGACACAGAGGAACTCTCAATGAAAGCACCAATGTCGGTGTCAAAACCGGCGGATCTTGGGTAGGGCGTCCCGAACTGTGCGCCTAAGGCTAATGGTAACAGGAGGCTGGGGACACGATGTTTACCCAGGTTTGGGCCCTCTCAATGGAGGTAATACCCTACTTCCTGCTTGATTGATCTTGATGATATGAGTATTAGAAGAGTTGATCTACCACGAGATCAGAGAGGCTAAACCCTAGAAGCTAGCCCATGGTATGATTGTTGATGATAATAATGATGAGTCCTACAGACTAAACCCTCCAGTTTATATAAACACTGGAGGGGGCTAGGGTTACACAGGGTCAGTTTACAGAGGAGGAGATCTACATCCTGATCGCCAAGCTTGCATTCCACGCCAAAGAGAGTCCCATCCGAACACGGGACGAAGTCTTCCATCTTGTATCTTCATAGTCCAACAGTCCGGCCAATGTACATAGTCCGGTAGTGCGGATACCCCCTTATCCAGGACTCCCTCACTCTTCACCTCTGCATTTTGGTCCCGACTACATCAAGCCTTGGGGACCGCTTTGAAATACAACACGACCTATCATCCTCAGACAGATGGACAGACTGAACGAGTAAATCAAATACTCGAAGATATGCTCAGGGCATGTACATTGGCCCAAGGAACCAAGTGGGAAGACTGTCTGCCCTACGCGGAGTTCTCCTACAACAACAGTTTCCAGGCCAGCTTAAAGATGTCACCGTATGAAGCCATGTATGTCTGGAAATACCGCATTCCATTAAACTGGTCTCAAACCGGAGACAGCCGCATTTTCGGAACTGATTTAATGCTCGAAGCAGAGAAGCAAGTCAAGGAGATCCGCGACAGACTGCAATTGGCCAAATCTCGACAGAAGATCTACTATGATGCCAAACATCGTCAGATCAGCTTCGAACCCGGAGAACATGTATATCGCCGAGTCACCCCTGTGAAAGGAGTCAAGAGGTTTCAGACCCACGGAAAATTGGCACCCAGATATATCGGTCCATTCCCCGTCATGGCTAGATTCGGTACGGTTGCATATCAGTTGGAATTGCCACCGGAACTGTCAGAAGTACACAATGTGTTTCACATATCAGAGCTAAGAAGATGTATCTCGCCACCGGAGAAAAGGAATGATATGGTAGAGATAGAATTGGCCAAGGATTTGACTTATGAGGAAATGCCAATAAGAATATTGGATCAGATAGAAAGGGTCACCCGCAGCAAAGAAATCAGGTTTTACAAGGTTTAGTGGGTGCGCCACACCGAAGAGGAAGCAATGTGGGAAAAAGAGGAATTTTTAAGGACTGCATACCCAGAATGGTTTTCCCAAGCAACCGAATCTCGAGGACGAGATTCATCTTAAGTGGGGGATGTTTTTGACAGCCTGGATTTTGCTTTCTCTCTTTTTCCGGACTTGCCTTCTCTCTCTTTCCGGACTTGGTTTTTATCGAGGTTTTTGCCCTGATTTGAATTGGAGTTTGAATCATTTCATATGGACCTGGCACTTGGGCATATCATTGAATTTCACCCAAGTGATCTACCTTCTTTATTCCTCTTATCAATCCTCAAAATAATCAAATGATATTTTCATAAAAGAAAAATATTCATTTCTCTCTCTGAAACTCACTTCAGAAGCTTGTGCTCCCAAGCAACCTCAGTTTTTCTTCCTCAGAAAAATCTTAGATAATTCCTAAATATTCTTAGCACCTTGGCACAAATTCCCATGCAAAAATATTGCATCACTTTTTGCAATATTTTTGCTGTAGAATATCTTTTCACTTCTGGACCAAAAATGCTCATTGTACAGCAAGTACATTTTTCCTTGAGCTTTTAGCCTTGATCTTTCTTGAGCTTGAACACCCTCCTCAGAAACACTAATCCTCAGGAGATCAGCCCTAATGGCCTTCTAGAAGGTGGCCAAACTTGGCGACCAATTTTCTGGACAGAAACTTGTCAGCTCAGTAGAGTCAAGTCTGGTTGGCCTAGGCATGATCCATCACCTCTCCTAGACTAAACACTACAAGATCGAGCGCGTAGACAAGGTTTAGCCGCTCCTGGGCATCATTTTGACCATGCCAACTTGGTGATCGCGCATGGACACGACGCCTGGCATGCGTCTCGACACACTCTGGTTGGCGCCTTACGCTTTGTTTCGCGCGTGCTCGTTCCTGCGCTCACCACCGACTGCCACACCGCGCCACAAGCCCCGACCCATCACCCTTGAATGCTCCCTGGCCCTCACCAACCATGGAGCCGCCGCAGCAAGCATAGGCGCGTCACTGCCAAAAGGCGACAGTGCGCGCGTGCACTTGTCCGCTTCCCCAACCTCCTCCTGTGCTCGTCTGCGAGCGTGGGCAAGCTACTGCGTGGATGCTGAGTGTTTGCACCCTCTCATTGGAGCTTCTCGTCGCCGTTTGCCACGTGTCCAGAGAGCTCTGGCGGCAACACATTTCCCCCTTCGCTATGGCTATATAGCGCTCCCCTCCTTGAATCCCAGCCAAGCACCACTCCACACCACCTCCACGAACTCGTAGACAAGCAGAAGCTCAGCCGGGCTGGCCTCTGGCCGTCTCCCCAACCAGAGGACTTCAACGATCCCCGCAGTCCAGCTGTCGTGCCCTGGTGCCTCTCGAGCTCAAGCAGCTGCTTGGGCGGGGCATTGGGGACCTGTTGGTGCTACCTGGACACCGCTCAGCCCTCGGAGCCGCCTCTAGTCGTCGTCTTCAACCTCTTCGGTGAAACCTGTCCACCACCGTAGCTTGCGAGCTCAACTGCGAGGAGCTCTGTCCACCTCTCGCCAAGCCACGGGGTACGGGCAGGTGCGCCTCGAGCCCCGCTTCAATCCTATCCATCTCGCATAGCCCCAAACCCCCTCGTTGCCAGCGTGAGCTCCGGCGAAGCCCTGCCTCTCTCTGAGCTCGTCCCCCTCTCTCTCTCCTGACGCCCGGGACCGACCTATCGTCTCACCACTCGCGCCCGAAGTGGTACGAGTGGAGGCATACTTCTGTTATACGCTTTCGACGTCACCCCCCAGGATTTCTCTTTAATTCAAATTTTATTCAAAAATTTGACTGAACTTTGACCAGCCACCATTTCTAAACCATAAGTCCAAATCATTTGATTATTTTTGCATTTTCTTTGTTTCAGAAATCTCTAGCGGCGCACCAGAAGGTGGATTTTTTCTTGCTGTCTAGAATTTCTGGTGATTTTCAGAATGTGTTTTGACATTTATTTTTGTGGTGTAAATTCTTTTTCAGAAGGAGAAGCTTGTCTTGAAGCAAACCAAGAGGGGTGTGATCCCCCTCTACACTAAGGCAAGCCACACCAGTATTTGGGTGGTGTTATTTCAATATGTATGATTTTCTACTTGAATATGAGTTATTACTTGCATTTAAAATTTGATAAATAACTTTGGTTAATTTCTAGTTAATTTACGATGCTTGGTATGCCTGTTTTAGTTACTGGTTGAATGCATGAGCTTGTTTGGCTAAGTAGAGTAATATTTTGCACTATGCTTATTGCTATGGAAATTAATGATAGTTATTTTACTAGTGATAGTTTTATTTAAATAAAGAACTAATAAAAATATTGCTTGGTTATAAAAATGAGTTATAACCAGAGGAGTTTTTATTCTAAGTATTGCAAGATGCTTATATTGTTAAGTTTGATCCATGAATATGAGTTATTTGCTTTGCATGACGAGTAGTTGCATGATTCTTTTTGGGTATACCACCATGATGGTAAAAAGTTTTTATCAAAGCTAAACTTGATTAAGTTCAACTTGAATATGATGTTGATCACATCATGGTGCCACTGAATCGGGTTTTAATTCAGTGCGACCACATTTACCATATGGGAAGGTCTTGATTCGGTCCTTTGTTGTGGCTCTCACCGGTGCCTCCCCGCAAGGGAAGGTTATGGGCGTGCATACCCAGGCCCGGTAGGCAGACATAACCTTGTGTGATATTTTTTGTTTTTATGGTACCTTGCCCCCGTTTGGGACCGTTTTGCCACGACGGTGGCCGTTGGTGTCTTCGGTAGACACGGGGCCACCCAAGACCAAGCCCTGAGGGGGAGTTGGTCGGAGTGGCCGGGGAGAGTGCATGACAAAGGGAGGGTTTTTCCGGAATGCTTTGGTCCACCCGAATGGGAATGCGAGGCTAGGTGTTCCGTAGTGTGGGTAAAGTGCGCTACCTCTGCAGAGTGTAATTAATCTATCGATAGCCGCGTCCTCGGTTATGGGCATAACCCGGAAGTAAGTCACACCATGGATCAACATTTCTAATAAATCTTGCAAACTAAGTGAGTGCTTTGATGCATTGGTTCGTGGTGAAGGATGAAAATGTGAGGTGTTAATGAGTGAATGGTTTCAGGTGTGACCTGTTGGGGAACATAGTAATTTTAAAAAATTTCCTACGCACACACAAGATCATGGTGATGGCATAGCAACGAGAGGGGAGAGTGTAGTCCACGTACCCTCGTAGACCGTAAGCGGAAGCGTTATGACAACGCGGTTGATGTAGTCGTACGTCTTCACGATCCGACCGATCCAAGTACCAAACGTACGGCACCTCCGAGTTCAGCACATGTTCAGCTCGATGACGATCCCCGGACTCCGATCCAGCAAAGTGTCGGGGATGAGTCCTGTCAGCACGACGGTGTGGTGACGATGATGATGCTCTACCGGCGCAGGGCTTCGCCTAAACTCCGCGACGATATGTCCGAGGTGGAATATGGTGGAGGGGGGCACCGCACACAGCTAAGGAACGATCCGTAGATCAACTTGTGTGTCATCGGGTGCTCCCCTGCCCCCGTATATAAAGGATCAAGGGGGAGGGGGCCGGCCAAGGGGAGGAGGCGCGCCCAAGGGGGAGAATCCTACTCCAAGTAGGAGTAGGATTCCCCCTCTTTCCTAGTCCAAGTAGGAGAGGGGAAGGAAGGGAAGGAGAAGGAGAAGGAAGGAGAGGGAGGAAAAGAAGGAAAGGGGGGCCGGCCCCCTAGTCCAATTCGGTTTGGGCTAGGGGGGCCGCGAGCCCTGCCTCCTCTCTTCCACCACTTGGCCCATGAGGCCCATTGCTTCTTCCTCGTATTCCCGTAACTCCCCGCTACCCCCGAAAATACCCGAATCACTCGGAACCTTTTCGAACTCCGAATATAGTCGTCCAATATATCGATCTTTACGTCTCGACCATTTCGAGACTCATCGTCATGTCCCCAATCTCATCCGGGACTCCGAACTCCTTCGGTACATCAAAACTCATAAACTCATAATAAAACTGTCATCGAAACCTTAAGCGTGCGGACCCTACGGGTTCGAGAACTATGTAGACATGACCTAGAACTATTCTCGATCAATAACCAATAGCGGAACCTGGATGCCCATATTGGCTCCTACATATTCTACGAAGATCTTTATCGGTCAAACCGCATAACAACATACGTTGTTCCCTTTGTCATCTGTATGTTACTTGCCCGAGATTCGATCGTCGGTATCCAATACCTAGTTCAATCTCGTTACTGGCAAGTCTCTTTACTCGTTACGTAATGCATCATTCCGTAACTAACTCATTAGCTACATTGCTTGCAAGGCTTATAGTGATGTGCATTACCGAGAGGGGCCAGAGATACCTCTCCGACAATCGGAGTGACAAAACCTAATATCGAAATACGCCAACCCAACATGTACCTTTGGAGACACCTGTACTACTCCTTTATAATCACCCAGTTATGTTGTGACATTTGGTAGCACCCAAAGTGTTCCTCCGGCAAACGGGAGTTGCATAATCTCATAGTTACAGGAATATGTATAAGTCATGAAGAAAGCAATAGCAACATACTAAACGATCAAGTGCTAGGCTAACGGAATGGGTCATGTAAATCACATCATTCTCCTAATGATGTGACCTCATTAATCAAATGACAACACATGTCTATGGTTAGGAAACAAAACCATCATTGATTAATGAGCTAGTCAAGTAGAGGCATACTAGTGACTATATGTTTGTCTATGTATTCACACATGTATCATGTTTCCGGTTAATACAATTCTAGCATGAATAATAAACATTTATCATGAAATAAGGAAATAAATAATAACTTTATTATTGCCTCTAGGGCATATTTCCTTCAGTCTCCCACTTGCACTAGAGTCAATAATCTAGTTCACATCGCCATGTGATTTAATACCAATATTCATATCTGTATATCATTAACACCCATAGTTCACATCTTCATGTGACCAACACCCAAAAGGGTTTACTAGAGTCAATAATCTAGTTCACATTGCTATGTGATTAACACCCAAAGAGTACAAAGGTATGATCATGCATTGCTCATGAGAGAAGCTTAGTCAACTGTTCTGTCACATTCAGAGCCGCATGCATTTTGCAAATATTATATGTCTACAATGCTCTGCATGGAGCTACTCTAGCTAATTGCTCCCACTTTCAGTATGTATCAAGATTGAGACTTAGAGTCATCTGGATCGTTGTGAAAGCTTGCACCGATGTAACTCTTTACGACGGGCTCTTTTATCACCTCCATAATCGAGAAATATTTCCTTATTCCATTAAGGATAATTTTGACCAATGTCCAGTAATCTACTCTTAGATCACTATTGTACTCCCTTGCCAAACCAGGGCAGAGTATACAATAGTTCTGGTCCATAGCATGGCATACTTTTATAGAACCTATGACAGATGCATAGGGAATGACTTTCATTCTCTTTCTATTTTCTGATGTGGTCGGGATTTGAGTCTTACTCAATTTCATACCTTGCAACACAGGCAAGAACTCTTTCTTTGACTCTTCCATTTTGAACTACTTCAAAAAAATTATCAAGGTATGTACTCATTGAAAAACTTATCAAGTGTCTTGATCTATCTATATAGATCTTGATTCTCAATGTGTAAGCAACTTCACCGAGGTCTTTCTTTGAAAGAAATCCTTTCAAACACTCCTTTATGCTTTGCAGAATAATTCTACATTATTTCCGATCAACAATATGTCATTCACATATACTTATCAGAAATGTTGTAGTGCTCCCACTCACTTTCTTGTAAATACAGGCTTCACCATAAGTCTGTACAAAACTATATGCTTTGATCAACTTATCAAAGCGTATATTCCAACTCAGAGATGCTTGCACCAGTCCATTGATGAATCGCTGGAGCTTGCACATTTTGTTAGCACCTTTCGGATCGACAAAAACTTCTAGTGGTATCATATACAACTCTCCTTTAAGAAAACCATTAAGGAATGCAGTTTTGACATCCATTTGCCAGATTTCATAAAATGTGGCAATTGCTAACATGATTCATACAGACTTAAGCATCGATACGAGTGAGAAAATCTCATCGTATTCAACACCTTGAACTTGTCAAAAACCTTTCGCAACAAGTCGAGCTTAGTAGATAGTAACACTACTATCAGTGTCTGTCTTCCTCTTGAAGATCCATTTATTTAACATGGCTTGCTGATCATTGAGCAAGTCAATCAAAGTCCATACTTTGTTCTCATACATGGATCATATCTTAGATTTTATGGCCTCATGCCATTTCGCGGAATCTTGGCTCATCATCGCTTCCTCATAGTTCGTAGGTTCATCATGGTCTAGTAACATGACTTCCAGAACATGATTACCATACCACTCTGGTGCGGATCTTACTCTAGAAGACCTACGAGGTTTGGTAGCAACTTTATCTGAAGTTTCATGATCATCATCGTTAACTTCCTCACTAATTGGTGTAGGAATCACTGGAACTGATTTTTGTGATGAACTACTTTCCAATAAGGAAGAAGGTACAATTACCTCATCAAGTTCTACTTTCCTCCCACTCACTTCTTTTGAGAGAAACTTTTTCTCTAGAAAGGATCCATCTTAGCAACGAAATAACTTGCCTTTGGATTTGTGATAGCAGGTGTACCCAATAGTTACCTTTGGGTATTCCATGAAGACGCACTTCTCCGATCTGGGTTCGAGCTTGTAAGGTTGAAAACCTTTTTCATATAAGCATCGCAACTCCAAACTTTAAGAAACGACAGCTTAGGTCTACTGCTAAACCATAGTTCATATGGTGTCGTCTCAACGGATTTAGATGGTGCCCTATTAAACGTGAATGCAGCTGTCTCTAATGCATAACCCCAAAACGATAGTGGTAAACTGATAAGATACAACATTGATCGCACCATATCAAATAAAGTACGATTATGACGTTCAGACACACCATTACATTGTGGTGTTCCAGGTGGCGTGAGCTATGAAACTATTCCACATTGTTTTAATTGAAGACCAAACTCGTAACTCAAATATTCGTCTTCGCGATTAGATCGCAGAAATTTTATTTTCTTGTTACGATGATTTTTCCACTTCACTCTGAAATTCTTTGAATCTTTCAATTATTTCAGACTTATGTTTCATCAAGTAGATATACCCATATCTGCTCAAATCATTTTGTGAAGGTCAGAAAATAACAATACTTTCCACGAGCCTTAACACTCATCGGATCACATACATCGGTATGTATTATTTCCAATAAGTCAGTAGCTCGTTCCATTGTTCCAGAGAACGGAGTTTTAGTCATCTTGCCCAAAAGGCACGGTTCGCAAGCATCAAATGATTCATAACCAAGTGATTCCAAAAATCCATCTTTATGGAATTTCTTCATGCGCTTTACACCGATATGACCCAAACGACAGTGCCACAAATAAGTTGCACTATCATTATTAACTTTGCATCTTTTGGCATCAATATTATGAATATGTATGTCACTACGATCGAGATCCAACAAACTATTTTATTGGGTGTATGACCATCGAAGGTTTTATTCATGTAAACAGAACAACAATTATTCTTTGACTTTAAATGAATAACCGTATCGCAATAAACATGATCAAATCATATTCATGTTCAACGCAAATGCCAAATAACATTTATTTAGGTTTAACACTAATCCCGAAAGTATAGGGAGTGTGCAATGATGATCATATCAATCTTGGAGCCACTTCCAACACACATCGTCACTTCACCCTCAACTAGTTTCTGTTTATTCTGTAACTCCTGTTTCGAGTTACTAATCTTAGCAACCGAACAAGTATCAAATACTCAGGGGTTACTATAAACACTAGTAAGGTACACATCAATAACATGTATATCAAATATACCCTTGTTCACTTCGCCATCCTTCTTATCCACCAAATATTCAAGGCATTTCCGCTTCTAGTGACCATTTCCTTTGCAGTATAATCACTCAGTTTCAGGCTTTGGTCCAGCTTTGGGCTTCTTCGCGGGAGTGACAACTTGCTTGCCATTCTGCTTGAAGTTTCCCTTTCTTTCCCTTTGCCCTTTTCTTGAAACTAGTGGTCTTGTCAATCATCAACACTTGATGCTCTTTCTTGATTTCTACCTTCGTCGATTTCAACATCACAAAGAGCTCGGGAATTGTTTTCGTCATCCCTTGCATACTATAGTTCATCACGATGTTCTAGTAACTTAGTGATGGTGACTAGAGAATTCTGTCAATCACTATCTTATCTGGAAGATTAACTCCCACTTGATTCAAGTGATTGAAGTACCCAGACAATCTGAGCACATGCTTACTAGTTGAGCGATTCTCCTCCATCTTTTAGCTATAGAACTTGTTGGAGACTTCATATCTCTCAACTCGGGTATTTGCTTGAAATATTAACTTCAATTCCTGGAACATCTCATATGGTCCATGACGTTTCAAAACATCTTTGAAGTCCCGATTCTAAGCCGTTAAGCATGATGCACTAAACTATCAAGTAGTCATCATATTGAGCTAGCCAAACATTCATAACGTCTGCGTCTGCTCCTGCAATAGGTGTGTCACCTAGCGGTGCATTAAGGACATAATTCTTTTGTGCAGCAATGAGGATAAACCTCAGATCACGGATCCAATCCGCATCATTGCTACTAACATCTTTCAACACAATTTTCTCTAGGAACATATCAAAATAAACATATGAAAGCAACAACGCAAGCTATTGATCTACAACATAATTTGCAAAATACTACCAGGACTAAGTTCATGATAAATTTAAGTTCAATTAATCATATTACTTAAGAACTCCCACTTAGATAGACATCCCTCTAATCCTCTAAGTGATTACATGATCCATATCAACTACACCATGTCCGGTCATCACGTGAGATGGAGTAGTTTCAATGGATAACATCAATATGTTGATCATAACTACTATATGATTCACGCTCGACCTTTCGGTCTCCGTGTTCCGAGGCCATATCTGTATATGCTAGGCTCGTCAAGTTTAACCTGAGTATTCCGCGTGTGCAACTGTTTTGCACCCGTTGTATTTGAACGTAGAGCCTATCACACCCGATCATCACGTGGTGTCTCAGCACGAAGAACTTTCGCAACGGTGCATACTCAGGGAGAACACTTCTTGATAATTAGTGAGAGATCATCTTAAAATGCTACTGTCAAACAAAACAGAATAAGATGTATAACAGATAAACATCATATGCAATCAAAATATGTGAGATGATATGGCCATGATCATCTTGCGCCTTTGATCTCCATCTCCAAAGTACTATCATGATCTCTATCGTTACCGGCACGACACCATGATCTTCATCATCTTGATCTATATCAATGTGTCGTCACATGGTCGTCTCGCCAACTATTGCTCTTGCAACTATTGCTATCGCATAGCTATAAAGTAAAGCAATTATTTGGCACTTGCATCTTATGCAACAAAGAGACAACCATAGGGCTTCTGCCAGTTGCCGATAACTTCAACAAAACATGATCATCTCATACAACAACTTATATCTCATCACGTCTTGACCATATTACATCACAACATGCCCTGCAAAAACAAGTTAGACGTCCTCTACTTTGTTGTTGCAAATTTTACGTGGCTGCTACGGGCTGAGCAAGAACCGTTCTTACCTACGCATCGAAACCACAACGATAGTTCGTCAAGTTAGTGCTGTTTTAACCTTCGCAAGGACCGGGCGTAGCCACACTCGGTTCAACTAAAGTTGGAGAAACAGACACCCGCTAGTCACCTGTGTGCAAAGCACGACGGTAAAACCAGTCTCGCGTAAGCGTATGCGTAATGTCAGTCCGGGCCGCTTCATCCAACAATACCGCAGAACCAAAGTATGACATGCTGGTAAGGAGTATGACTTGTATCGCCCACAACTCACTTGTGTTCTACTCGTGCATATAACATCAACGCATAAAACCTAGGCTCGGATGCCACTATTGGGGAACGTAGTAATTTCAAAAAAATTCCTATGCACACGCAAGATCATGGTGATGGCATAGCAACGAGAGGGGAGAGTGTAGTCCACGTACCCTCGTAGACCATAAGCGGAACATTATGACAACGCGGTTGAGGTAGTCGTACATCTTCATGATCCGACCGATCCAAGTACCAAAAGTACGGCACCTCCGAGTTCAGCACACGTCCAGCTCGATGATGATCCCCGGACTCCGATCCAGCAAAGTGTCGGGGATGAGTCCTGTCAGCACGACGGCGTGGTGATGATGATGATGCTCTACCGGCGCAGGGCTTCGCCTAAACTCCATGACGATATGACCGAGGTGGAATATGGTGGAGGGGGGCACCGCACACGGCTAAGGAACGATCCGTAGATCAACTTGTGTGTCATGGGGTGCCCCCCTGCCCCCGTATATAAAGGAGCAAGGGGGAGGGGGCCGGCCAAGGGGAGGAGGTGCGCCCAAGGGGGAGAATCCTACTCCAAGTAGGATTCCCCCTCTTTCCTAGTCCAAGTAGGAGAGGGGAAGGAAGGGAAGGAGAAGGAGAAGGAAGGAGAGGGAGGAAAAGGAGGAAAGGGGGGCCGGCCCCCTAGTCCAATTCGGTTTGGGCTAGGGGGGCCGCGCGCCCTGCCTCCTCTCTTCCACCACTTGGCCCATGAGGCCCATAGCTTCTTCCTCGTATTCCCGTAACTCCCCGGTACCCCCAAAAATACCCGAATCACTCGGAACCTTTCCGAACTCCGAATATAGTCGTCCAATATATCGATCTTTATGTCTCGACCATTTCGAGACTCCTCGTCATGTCCCCAATATCATCCGGGACTCCGAACTCCTTCGGTACATCAAAACTCATAAACTCATAATAAAATTTTCATTGAAACCTTAAGCGTGCGGACCCTACGGGTTCGAGAACTATGTAGACATGACCTAGAACTATTCTCGGTCAATAATCAATAGCGGAACCTAGATGCCCATATTGGCTCCTACATATTCTACGAAGATCTTTATCGGTCAAACCGCATAACAACATACGTTGTTCCCTTTGTCATCGGTATGTTACTTGCCCGAGATTCGATTGTCGGTATACAATACCTAGTTCAATCTCGTTATTGGCAAGTCTCTTTACTCGTTCGTAATGCATCATTCCGTAACTAACTCACTAGCTACATTGCTTGCAAGGCTTATAGTGATGTGCATTACCGAGAGGGCCCAGAGATACCTCTCCGACAATCGGAGTGACGAAACCTCATCTCAAAATACGCCAACCCAACATGTACCTTTGGAGACACCTATAGTACTCCTTTATAATCACCCATTTACGTTGTGATGTTTGGTAGCACACAAAGTGTTCCTCCGGCAAACGGGAGTTGCATAATCTCATAGTTACAGGAACATGTATAAGTCATTAAGAAAGCAATAGCAACATACTAAACGATCAAGTGCTAGGCTAACGGAATGGGTCATGTCAATCACATCATTCTCCTAATGATGTGACCTCATTAATCAAATGACAACACATGTCTATGGTTAGGAAACAAAACCATCTTTGATTAATGAGCTAGTCAAGTAGAGCCATACTAGTGAGTATATGTTTGTCTATGCATTCACAAATGTATCATGTTTCCGGTTAATACAATTCTAGCATGAATAATAAACATTTATCATGAAATAAGGAAATAAATAATAACTTTATTATTGCCTCTAGGGCATATTTCCTTCATGACCCAGGTATGGTCATCGTTTGGTTACGAGGTAACCGTCGGTTAAGCGAGTCTGTGGGACTCAGTGCATGAAATGTTTTTTATCATTTGGTAGTAGTTTTGCATTGGATTAACTTGGTTACATATCATGATATTGTTTGTCATCGTGCTTATGTTTGTTGTGAGCTTGCAAGTACATTCAATGTACTGACCTAGCATGTTATGCCAGTTTTTGTTGGAAATATGCCCTAGAGGCAATAATAAATTGATTATTATTATATTTCCTTGTTCATGATAATCGTTTATTATCCATGCTAGAATTGTATTGTTAGGAAACTCAGATACATGTGTGGATACATAGACAACACCCTGTCCCTAGTAAGCCTCTAGTTGACTAGCTCATTAATCAATAGATGGTTACGGTTTCCTGACCATGGACATTGGATGTCGTTGATAACGGGATCACACCATTAGGAGAATGATGTGATGGACAAGACCCAATCCTAAGCCTAGCACAAGATCATGTAGTTCGTATGCTAAAGCTTTTCTAATGTCAAGTATCATTTCCTTAGACCATGAGATTGTGCAACTCCCGGATACCGTAGGAGTGCTTTGGGTGTGCCAAGCGTCACACCGTAACTGGGTGGCTATAAAGGTACACTACGGGTATCTCTGAAAGTGTCTGTTGGGTTGGCACGAATCGAGATTGGGATTTTGTCACTCCGTGTAAACGGAGAGGTATCTCTGGGCCCACTCGGTAGGACATCATCATAATGTGCACAATGTGACCAAGGGGTTGATCACGGGATGATGTGTTACGGAACGAGTAAAGAGACTTGCCGGTAACGAGATTGAACAAGGTATCGGTATACCGACGATCGAATCTCGGGCAAGTACCATACCGCTGGACAAAGGGAATTGTATACGGGATCGATTGAGTCCTTGACATCGTGGTTCATCCGATGAGATCATCGTGGAACATGTGGGAGCTAACATGGGTATCCAGATCCCGCTGTTGGTTATTGACCGGAGAACGTCTCGGTCATGTCTGCATGTCTCCCGAACCCGTAGGGTCTACACACTTAAGGTTCGATGACGCTAGGGTTATAAAGGAAGCTTGTATGTGGTTACCGAATGTTGTTCGGAGTCCCGGATGAGATCCCGGATGTCACGAGGAGTTCCGGAATGGTCCGGAGGTAAAGATTTATATATAGGAAGTCCTGTTTCGGCCATCGGGACAAGTTTCGGGGTCATCGGTATTGTACCGGGACCACCGGAAGGGTCCCGGGGGCCCACCGGGTGGGGCCACCTGCCCCGGGGGCCACATGGGCTGTAGGGGGTGCGCCTTGGCCTACATGGGCCAAGGGCACCAGCCCCTAGAGGCCCATGCGTCAAGATATAGGAAAAAGGGGAGAGTCCTAAAGGGGGAAGGCACCTCCGAGGTGCCTTGGGGAGGATGGACTCCTCCCCCCCTCTTAGCCGCACCCCTTCCTTGGAGGAAGGGGCAAAGCTGCGCCTCCCCCCTCTCCCCTGCCCCTATATATAGTGGAGGGGAGGGAGGGCATCCATACCTGAGCCCTTGGCGCCTCCCTCCCTCCCGTGACACCTCCTCCTCTCCCGTAGGTGCTTGGCGAAGCCCTGCAGGATTGCCACGCTCCTCCATCACCACCACGCCGTTGTGCTGCTGCTGGATGGAGTCTTCCTCAACCTCTCCCTCTCTCCTTGCTGGATCATGGTGTGGGAGACATCGTCGAGCTGTACATGTGTTGAACGCGGAGGTGCTGTCCGTTCGGCACTAGGATCATCGGTGATCTGAATCACGACGAGTACGACTCCATCAACCCCGTTCACTTGAACGCTTCCGCTTAGCGATCTACAAGGGTATGTAGATGCACTCTCCTTTCTACTCGTTGCTGGTTTCTCCATAGATAGATCTTGGTGACGCGTAGGAAAATTTTGAATTTCTGCTACGTTCCCCAACAGTGGCATCATGAGCTAGGTCTATTGCGTAGATTCTTTGCACGAGTAGAACACAAAGTAGTTGTGGGCGTCGATATTGTTCAATGTGCTTGCTGTTACTAGTCTTATCTTGATTCGGCGGCATCGTGGGATGAAGCGGCCCGGACCAACCTTACACGTACGCTTACGTGAGACCGGTTCCACCGACAAACATGCACTAGTAGCATAAGGTGGCTGGCGGGTGTCTGTCTCTCCCAGTTTAGTCGGATCGGATTCGATGAAAAGGGTCCTTATGAAGGGTAAATAGCAATTGGCATATCACGTTGTGGTTCATGCGTAGGTAAGAAACGTTCTTGCTAGAAACCCATAGCAGCCACGTAAAACATGCAAACAACAATTAGAGGACGTCTAACTTGTTTTTGCAGGGTATGCTATGTGATGTGATATGGCCAAAGGATGTGATGAATGATATATGTGATGTATGAGATTGTGTCATGTTCTTGTAATAGGAATCACGACTTGCATGTCGATGAGTATGACAACCGGCAAGAGCCATAGGAGTTGTCTTTATTTATTTGTGACCTGCGTGTCAACTTAAACGTCATGTAATTACTTTACTTTATTGCTAACCGTTAGCCATAGTAGTAGAAGTAATAGTTGGCGAGGCAACTTCATGAAGACACGATGATGGAGATCATGATGATGGAGATCATGGTGTCATGCCGGTGAGGATGATGATCATGGAGCCCCGAAGATGGAGATCAAAAGGAGCAAAGTGATGATGGCCATATCATGTCACTATTTGATTGCATGTGATGTTTATCATGTTTATACATCTTATTTGCTTAGAATGACGGTAGTAAATAAGGTGATCCCTTACAACAATTTCAAGAAGTGTTCTCCCCTAACTGTGCACCGTTGCGACAGTTCGTGTTTCGAAGCACCACGTGATGATCGGGTGTTAGATTCTAACATTCACATACAACGGGTGTAAGACAGATTGACACACGGGAAAAACTTAGGGTTAACTTGACGAGCCTAGCATGTACAGACATGGCCTCGGAACACGGAGACCGAAAGGTCGAACATGAGTCGTATAGAAGATACGATCAACATGAAGATGTTCACCGATGATGACTAGTCCATCTCACGTGATGATCGGACACGGCCTAGTTTGACTCGGATCATGTAATCACTTAGATGACTAGAGGGATGTCTATCTGAGTGGGAGTTCATAAGATGAACTTAATTATCCTGAACATAGTGAAAAGGTTTTTGCAAATTATGTCGTAGCTCACGCTATAGTTCTACTGTATAGATATGTTCCTAGAGAAAAATTAGTTGAAAGTTGATAGTAGCAATTATGCGGACTAGGTCCGTAAACTGAGGATTGTCCTCATTGCTTCATAGAAGGCTTATGTCCTTAATGCACCGCTCAGTGTGCTGAACCTCAAACATTGTCTGTGGTTGTTGCGAACATCTGACATACACGTTTTGATAACTACGTGATAGTTCAGTTAAACGGTTTAGAGTTGAGGCACCAAAGACGTTTTTGAAACATCGCGAAACATATGAGATGTTTTGAGGGCTGAAATTGGGATTTCAGGCTCGTGCCCATGTCAAGAGGTATAAGACCTCCGATGACTTTCTTAACCTGCAAAATAAGGAGAAAAGCTCAATTGTTGAGCTTGTGCTCAGATTGTCTGAGTACAACAATCATTTGAATCGAGTGGGAGTTGATCTTCCAGATAAGACAGTGATGGTTCTCCAAAGTCATTGCCACCAAGCTGTTAGAGCTTCGTGATGAACTATAACATATCAGGGATAGATATGATGATCCTTGAGATACTCGCGATGTTTGACACCGCGAAAGTAGAAATCAAGAAGGAGCATCAATTGTTGATGGTTGGTGAAACCACTAGTTTCAAGAAGGGCAAGGGCAAGAAGGGATACTTCATGAAACGGCAAATCAGCTGCTGCTCTAGTGAAGAAACCCAAGGTAAAACCCAAACCCGAGACTAAGTGCTTCTGTAATAAGGGGAACAACCACTAGAGCAGAATTACCCTAGATACTTGGTAGATAAGAAGGCTGGCAAGGTCGATAGAAGTATATTGGATATACATTGTGTTAATGTGTACTTTGCTAGTACTCCTAGTAGCACCAGGGTATTAGATACCGGTTCGGTTGCTAAGTGTTAGTAACTCGAAACAAAAGGCTACGGAATAAACGGAGACTAGCTAAAGGAGAGCTGACGATATGTGTTGGAAGTTTTTCCAAGCTTGATATGATCAAGCATCGCACGCTCCCTCTACCAAAGAGATTGGTGTTAAACCTAAATAATTGTTATTTGGTGTTTGCGTTGAGCATAGACATGATTGGATTACGTCTATCGCAATACGGTTATTCATTTAAGGAGAATAATGGTTACTCTGTTTATTTGAATAATACCTTCAATGGTCTTACACCTAAAATGAATGGTTTATTAAATCTCGATCGTAGTGATACACATGTTCATGCCAAAAGATAGTAATGATAGTACCACCTACTTGTGGCACTGCCACGTAAGTCATATCGGTATAAAACGCACTCCATATTGATGGATCTTTGGGCTCACTCGTTTTTGAAAAGTTTGAGACATGCGAACCATGTCTATTGGTGTATATGCATGAAGAAACTCCATGCAAATGGACCGTTTTGACTCACTTGATTTTGAATCACTTGGGACATGCAAATCATACCACATGGGCAAGATGACTGAAAAGCCTCGTTTTCAGTAAGATGGAACAAGATAGCAACTTGTTGGAAGTAACACATTTTGATGTGTGCAGTCCAATGAGTGCTGAGGCATGCAGTGAATATCGTTATGTTCTTACTTCACAGATGATTCGAGTAGATGTTGAGTATATTTACTTGATGAATCACGAGTCTGAATTATTGAAAGGTTCAAGTAATTTCAGTGTGAAGTTGAAAGATCGTCGTGAAAAGAGGATAAAAGATCTATGATATGATCATGGAGATGAATATCTGAATCACGAGTTTGGCACAGAATTAAGACATTGTGGAAATTGTTTCACAACTGATACAGCCTGGAACACCATAGTGTGATGGTGTGTCCAAACATCATAACTGCACCCTATTGGATATGATGCATACCATGATGTCTCTTATCGAAGTACCACTATAGTTTATGGGTTAGGCATTAGAGACAACCACATTCACTTTAAATAGGGCACCACGTAATTCCGTTGAGATGACACCGTATGAATTATGGTTTAGAGAAACCTAAGCTGTCATTTCTTAGAAGTTTGGGGTTGCGATGCTTATGTGGAAAGGTTTCAGGCTGATAAGCTCGAACCCAAAGCGGATAAATGCATCTTCATAGGACACCCAAAAACAGTTGGGTATACCTCCTGTCTCAGATTCGAAAGCAATAAGGGATTGTTTCTAGAATCGGGTCCTTTCTCGAGGAAAAGTTTCTCTCGAAAGAATTGAGTGGGAGGATGGTGGAGACTTGATGAGGTTATTGAACCGTCACTTCAACAAGTGTGTAGCAGGGCACAGGAAGTTGTTCCTGTGGCACCTACACCAATTGAAGTGGAAGCTTATGATAGTGATCATGAAGTTTCGGATCAAGTCACTACCGAACCTCGTAGGGTGACAAGGATACGTACTACTTCAGAGTGGTACAGTAATCCTGTCTTGGAAGTCATGTTGCTAGCCAACAATGAACCTACGAGCTATGGAGAAGCGATGGTGGACCCGGATTCCGATAAATGGCTCAAGGCCATAAAACCCGAGAGAGGATCCATGTATGAAAACAAAGTGTAGACTTTGGAAGAACTACTTGATGGTCGTAAGGCTGTTAGGTACATATGGATTTTGAAAAGAAGACAGACAATGATGGTAAGTGTCACCATTGAGAAAGCTCGACTTGTCGTTAAGATGTTTTTCGACAAGTTCAAGGAGTTGACTACGATGAGACTTTCTCACTCGTAGCGATGCTAAGAGTCTGTTGGAATTATATTAGCAATTACTGCATTATTTATGAAATCTTGCAGATAGGATGTCAAGACATTGTTTCCTCGACGATTCTTGAGGAAAGGTTGTATGTGATACAACCGGAAGGTTTTGTCTATCCTGAAATATGCTAATAAGTATGCAAAGCTCCAGCAATCCTTCTGAGGACTGGAGTGAGCATCTCGGAGTTGGAATGTATGCTTTGATGATGATCAAAGATTTTGGGTGTATACAAAGTTTATGAGAAACTTGTATTTCCAAAGAAGTGAGTGGGAGCACTATAGATTTTTTGATGAGTATATGTTGTTGACATATTAATGATCAGAAATGACATAGAATTTCTGGAAAGCATATAGGGTTATTTGGAAAGTGTTTTCAATGGAAAACCTGTATTAAGCTACTTGAACATTGAGCATCAAGATCTATAAGGATAGATCAAAACGCTTAATAGTACTTTCAAATGAGAACATGCCTTGACGTGATCTTGAAGGTGTTCAAGATGGATCAGTCAAAGAAGGAGTTCTTGCCTGAGTTGTAAGGTATGAAGTTAAGACTTAAAGCTCGACCATGGCAGAATAGAGAGAAAGGAACGAAGGTCGTCCCCTATGCTTAAGACATAGGCTCTACAGTATGCTAGGCTGTGTATCGCACCTGAAGTGTGCTTTACCATGAGCCAGTCAAGGGGTACAAGAGTGATTCAAGAATGGATCACAGGACAGCGGTCAAAGATATCCTTAGTAACTAGTGGACTAAGGAATTTTCTCAATTATGGAGGTGGTAAAAGAGTTCGTCGTAAAGGGTTACGTTGATGCAAGCTTAACACCTATCCGGATAGCTCTGAGTAGAGATACCGGATACGTATAATGGAGCAACAATTTAGAATAGCTCCAAGTACAACAGTTATTTGGAATAGCTCCAAATAGAACGTGGTAGCTGCATCTAGGAGATGACATAGAGATTTGTAAAGCACACACGGATCTGAAAGGTTCAGACCCGTTGACTATAACCTCTCTCACAAGCATAACATGATCAAACCCAGAACTCATTGAGTGTTAATCACATGGTAAATGTGATCTAGATTATTGACTCTAGTAAACTCTTTGGGTGTTAGTCACATGGGGATGTGACCTTGAGTGTTAATCACATATCGATGTGAACTAGATTATTGACTCAAGTGCAAGTGGGAGACTGTTGGAAATATGCCCTAGAGGCAATAATAAATTGATTATTATTATATTTCCTTGTTCATGATAATCGTTTATTATCCATGCTAGAATTGTATTGATAGGAAACTCAGATACATGTGTGGATACATAGACAACACCGTGTCCCTAGTAAGCCTCTAGTTGACTAGCTCGTTAATCAATAGATGGTTACGGTTTCCTGACCATGGACATTGGATGTCGTTGATAACGGGATCACATCATTAGGAGAATGATGTGATGGACAAGACCCAATCCTAAACCTAGCACAAGATCATGTAGTTCGTATGCTAAAGCTTTTCTAATGTCAAGTATCATTTCCTTAGACCATGAGATTGTGCAACTCCCGGATACCGTAGGAGTGCTTTGGGTGTGCCAAACGTCACAACGTAACTGGGTGGCTATAAAGGTACACTACGGGTATCTCTGAAAGTGTCTGTTGGGTTGGCACGAATCGAGATTGGGATTTTGTCACTCCGTGTAAACGGAGAGGTATCTCTGGGCCCACTCGGTAGGACATCATCATAATGTGCACAATGTGACCAAGGGGTTGATCACGGGATGATGTGTTACGGAACGAGTAAAGAGACTTGCCGGTAACGAGATTGAACAAGGTATCGGTATACCGACGATCGAATCTCGGGCAAGTACCATACCGCTAGACAAAGGGAATTGTATATGGGATCGATTGAGTCCTTGACATCGTGGTTCATCCGATGAGATCATCGTGGAACATGTGGGAGCTAACATGGGTATCCAGATCCCGCTGTTGGTTATTGACCGGAGAACATCTCGGTCATGTCTGCATGTCTCCCGAACCCGTAGGGTCTACACACTTAAGGTTCGATGACGCTAGGGTTATAAAGGAACCTTGTATGTGGTTACCGAATGTTGTTCGGAGTCCCGGATGAGATCCCGGACGTCACGAGGAGTTCCGGAATGGTCCGGAGGTAAAGATTTATATATAGGAAGTCCTGTTTCGGCCATCGGGACAAGTTTCGGGGTCATCGGTATTGTACCGGGACCACCGGAAGGGTCCCGGGGGCCCACCGGGTGGGGCCACCTGCCTCGGGGGCCACATGGGCTGTAGGGGGTGCGCCTTGGCCTACATGGGCCAAGGGCACCAGCCCCTAGAGGCCCATGCGCCAAGATATAGGAAAAAGGGGAGAGTCCTAAAGGGGGAAGGCACCTCCGAGGTGCCTTGGGGAGGATGGACTCCTCCCCCCCTCTTAGCCGCACCCCTTCCTTGGAGGAAGGGGCAAGGCTGCGCCTCCCCCCTCTCCCCTGCCCCTATATATAGTGGAGGGGAGGGAGGGCATCCATACCTAAGCCCTTGGCGCCTCCCTCCCTCCCGTGACACCTCCTCCTCTCCCGTAGGTGCTTGGCGAAGCCCTGCGGGATTGCCACGCTCCTCCATCACCACCACGCCGTTGTGCTGCTGTTGGATGGAGTCTTCCTCAACCTCTCCCTCTCTCCTTGCTGGATCAAGGCGTGCGAGACATCGTCGAGCTGTACGTGTGTTGAACGCGGAGGTGCTTTCCATTCGGCACTAGGATCATCGGTGATCTGAATCACGACGAGTACGACTCCATCAACCCCGTTCACTTGAACGCTTCCGCTTAGCGATCTACAAGGGTATGTAGATGCACTCTCCTTTCTACTCGTTGCTGGTTTCTCCATAGATAGATCTTGGTGACGCGTAGGAAAATTTTGAATTTCTGCTACGTTCCCCAACAGTTTTCAGGCAAGTCAGTTCACATCGGAGCGCATCTCATGTCTAGGCCGTGTTCACGTTGGTGTCCCTGTGCTATGGAGTTTCACTATGTCGTTCTTCCGCTGCTGCGTAGCTCATGTGATCGAGGCAGCGTCATGTTCATTAAATAATGTACATACTGTCCAGTAGGACCGTGTGTGCCGCTTGGTCTCGAATCTCGATGTAATATCAGACCTATGTAATCTGCTAGCTTCAATAAAGCGGTTGTTTCTGTACCACGTTGTTGTGTGTTTCCAGAAGACTTGATCTCTGGGCTGGCAATGCAAGGTAAACTGGTTGCTCCGAGCCGGGGTGCCACAACATACCATCAGAATATCGAACACATATCAAGTTCACATGATTACTTGCAACATGATTTCTCCCGTGACCTCAAGAACGAAATTAACTACACGCAAATGATAAACATGATAAAGATCAGAGGGGTATTAAATAGCATAATGTATCTGAACATATAATATTCCACCAAATAAACCATATAGTAATCAACTACAAGATGTAATCAACACTACTAGTCACCCTCGAGCACCAATCTATAGTTTTGATACAAAGATTTAGCACAAGAGATGAACTATGGTTTGAGAGGAGTTGGTGATGTGAAGATGTTGATGAATATAGCCTTCCCCAAGATGGGAGAGTTGTTGGTGATGATGATGATGATGATTTCCCCCTCCGGGAGGGAAGTTCCCCCGGCGCGCTCCGCGAGAGTGCAAAAGGGCTCCTGCCCAAGTTCCGCCTCGAGGCAACGGCACTTCGTCCCGAATGTCCTCCTCTTATTTTTTCGAGGTCAAAATGACTTATATACCAGAAGATGGGCACAAAAGGTGGGCCGAGGAGGGCAGCACCCACCAGGGTGCGCCTGGGCCTCCGGTGGGTTGTGCCCGCCTGGTGGCCCTCCTCTGGTACTTATTTGCTCCAATATTATTAAATATTCCATAAAAAATCCTCGGGGAGTTTCATCTCATTTGGAGTTGTGCAGAATAGGTAGCTTGACGTAGCTTTTTTAGGTCTAGATTTCCAACTGCCAGAATTCTCCCCCTTGGTGCATACCTTGGATATTATGAGAGAATAGGCATTAGAATTTCTCAAAAAAGCATTATTATACAATAAAACAACATAAATAATAGTATGAAAACATGATGCAAAATGGACATATAACCTCCCCCAAGCTAAGACCTCGCTTGTCCTCAAGCGAAAACCGAAATCGAAAAACATGTCCACATGCTTAGAGAGGGAGGCGTCGACAAAAGCAAAAATACGGACATAGCAGCATCATGTGACTTATTATAATAGTAACAAACTTCAATATAAAACTTTTATTATATAACTTTTATCATCGACTTCTCATAAACAATTTACAATTCATCACAACATCGAAGTGTGATCAACAAACTATGTTCTCAGTCAACTTTGCAACTGCAATTCATCATCTTTTCAGGAAGGGTCACGTATCGGAGCCTTTAAGAAAGTCCACATACTCAACCATCATTTTGTGTTCTATGATTGCTAACACTCACCGCGTACACATGAGCAAAACGTTTCAACCGGACACAAAGAAAGATAGGGGCTTATAGTTTCGCCTCCCAATACACTCACCTCAAAGGTGATGCCAACAATAATAACTTATGCCACCCATATTCAACTGGACATATATTCCTAGATATTTCCTCACCACGTGATGCTTCCCAAAGGAGAAAAATAAAAGGAATGGAGAGAAAAACTTTGACTCTTGCATAAAAGTAAATACATGAAAGTAAAGGATAGGCCCTTCGCAGAGGGAAGCAGAGGTTGCCATGCGCTTTTTGTTTGTAAGCTCAACCCCTTAGTGCAAGAGAATGTCACGTTATATTGCCCCTTGTGATGGCAACCTTTATTATGCAGTCTATCGCTTTTATTCTTCACCATCACAAGTTTGTACAACGCTCAATTTTCCCTTACACTAAATGATCTCACATTTTTATAAGCAATTTTTATTGCCCTTATTGCATCGATGACAACTTACTTGAAGGATCTTACTCAATCCACATGTATGTATGGTGGACTCTCAAACAAGATAGAGTTTAAGGATTTTGGATGCACAAGTACTATCTCTACTTTGTGTGGAATTTTTGGCTAGCAAAGATAGGGGCAAGCACCACATGTTGAAGGATCTATGACAATATGAATTCTATGTGAATATGAATAAACATAAATCATTTGTTGTCTTCTTTCACTACTGGAATCTTGCATTTTGCCTTCCGCCACGTCTTTGCCGTCAGCTGGCTGACGGCAAAGAGGCTCTTTGCCGTCCGCTTCCATGAAGTGGACGACAATGAAAGAACGGATGACAAAAATGCTATTTGCCATCAGCTGCTTCTTTGTGGTCGGCCTGTTGGCAGCAAAAAGCTAGAAGGCAGACAACAAAGAGCCAGGTGGGCCCCACAGGGCATGGCATGGCTAGGTCAGATTATTTGCCATCAGCTAGCGGACGGAAAAAGAGGTGATTACTTTGCTGTCTACTGACCGGCGACAATGTTATTCCTTTGTCGTCTACTTGCGGACGGCAAAGAGGTGACGTGGGCCAGCCCTAATGGTGGCCCTCGTTGTCGTCTGCTAACAGACGAGAAAGAAGGCCCACTTAATGGGCCGAGCCGTCTCCCTCCTCTCTCTTTCTCTCTCCCTCCCATGCGCCCGCCTCTCCTCTGTCGCCGCCACCGGCCATCCCCGCCCCGACGCCCTGTCGCCCCACCACACTCCGCCGCCCCGCCGTGCCTCGTCAGAGCAAGAGGTATTTTTTCTATTTTTTCCTATTTTCTCTCTCTATTTTCTTGATTTGTTTTAGGTTAGTATTAGGTTTAATTAGGTGTAGTTTTGAGTTTTGAGTTTTAGGTTAGTGCTAGGTTTAGGTGTAGTTTTGAGTTTTTAGGTTTAGGTTACTGCTAGGTTTAGGTGTAGTTTTTTCCTGTTTTGTTTTAATTAGGTTAGTGCTAGGTTTAAGAAGAGGAAAAAGGAGGAGGAGAAGAAGAAGAAGAAGAAGAAGAAGAAGAAGAAAAGGAAAAAAGAGAAAGAAGAAGAAGAATAAGAAGAAAAAAAGGGTTCCTCGGCATCGATGGTACCCTAAATAGCAAGTATCGTCGGTGCGAGGTACACGTGGCCATCGGTGTCGAAGACTACATCCACGTGCCACATGTGACACAGGGGTCCTGCGTCTAGCAACAACAGTTCTCGGCGTCGATGGCGGTTGAACACCATTGCGAATTTGTCTGGTAGCCTCAGAAATGACAATTGAAAGCTAAGTGTTGAAACTTGAAACACCCAAACTAACTCAAGTCGGTTTGGTTGTTTGAAATTTCAAAACTTGGCTTTAATCCTCATCGCAGCGGCTGCCAGACAAATTCGCCAAGGTGTTCGACCGTCATCGGCAACGAGAACTATTGTTGCGGGAAGCCGGGCACCCGCTTTACTTGTGGGATGTGGATCTAGTGTTCAACGCCGACCGCCTCATGTACCTTTCAATGATGGTAGTTTCTATTTAGTTTACCCGGGGACGAGCGGGTTAGAGGGTTCCTCGGTGCCGATGGTACCGTAAATAGCAAGTATCGTCAGTGCGAGGTACATGTGGCCGTCGGTGTCGAATACTTGCTATGTTACTCATCTTTCGATTTAAGTATGTAGTTATTTCATCGTTGCGAGGGTCGAGTGTTCGATGAGCTCCGCCCCTGCGTTCTTTGGTGAGCACAAATGACATCTCCTCCTCCCCCTTCATTTTCTCTGTTCCGGTCTTCATGCCGATGAAACTTTCTAGCTATAGGTGTCAATCATCAGCATGCGTACCCACTATGCGTCTCCCGTTCGAAAGGGTAACATCTATAAATATTCATGCATTGGCATATTTATAATCATGATTCTTTCAAATTGTCCAACATTATCCATGGACAACACGAGTATGTGTAGATTGGGTTCGTTTTCCCATATGCTCAACTCTGGATCTGATGCCGAATTTCGCCAGTGCCTCCCCTGTTGTTCTTCGGGTACACATCCTCTTTGCTTATTGCCGAGACGTGTATCAGGAGAACAGCGGGGAGGTGCTGCCGAAATTTTGCGTCGGATCCGGAGCAGAGCATGGGAAAATGAACCCGATCTACACATACTCAGGTGGGATTAGGACCTATCCTTACCTATTAGCATGTAGGTTGCATGGACGTAATAAAACTAACAAACTCCATTAACTGATGGATATGGTTTTCTTAATTATGTATATATTTATTACATGTCCAGTAGGAAGTGAATATGAGTGATTGTGCGTGGATGTACACCGGTTACAATGGTCAGTATGTTTGGACCGAGGAATGGTTAACAAAAACTAAGGGGTTTGTTAGAGCCGCATTTGCAAATGGCCAGAAATTTAGTTGGTGCCCCTGTATCCGGTGTGACAAATATAATCAGAGGGACGATCTTGAAATGAGTAAACACCTGCAGAAGTTTGTTTTACGCCTGGTTACACGGTCTGAACATTACATGGTGAGTCTGCCCAACGTGCTAGAGCCGAGGTGGTTCGTCGTCGCACTGATGAGCATGGTACCGGGACCGCGGACATGGTGCAAGACTTTGACGATGCTCGAGACTCAGACGAGGAGATGGAGGAATCTGCAAAGGCCTTCACTGAAATGTTGGAGTCCTCAAAACATCCTCTCCACAAGCACACTGAGCTTTGTCAGCTGGATGCCATCTCACAAATAATGGCTTTGAAGGCTCAATTCAACTTGGGCAGAGAATGCTACGACGCGATGATGACAGTTTTTGAACGATTTCTACCCAAAGGCCATGTGCTACCTCCAAACCTGTACCAGCCAGACAAAATCCTCCGTGCTCTTAAGATGCCCTATGAGAAGATACATGCATGTGAGAAAGGATGTGTCTTATTTAGGCTTCCGTATGAGGACTTGAACTATTGTCCCATTTGCAACTCTTCCAGGTATGTTGTGGTCGATAACGGTATGGGTGAGAAGACGCGAACCAAACTACCCTTTAATGTTCTTCAGTATATGCCAATCGTACCGAGACTTCAATGTATTTTAATGGTCGAAGAGACGGCCAGACAGATGACATGGCACAAAATGGGCAAAAGAACCGAACTAGATACAGATGGGAATGTGATGATGGTGCACACATCGGATGGTGAAGCGTGGAAGCACTTCGATGCATCACATACGGAAAAAGCGGCAGATCCAAGGCATATTCGGGTCACTATCAGCACAGATGGGTTGAGTGTGTTTGGTCAGATGGCAGCCCCATACAGCTGTTGGCCCGTGTTTGCCATTCCACTCAATCTCCCCCCCGGGAAGATTATGCAAAGAAAGAACATTTTCCTAATGTTGATAATTCCAGGGCTCAACTATCCGGTAAAGAATATGAATCTGTACATGCAGCCGCTTAAGGACGAATTGCAAGAAGCTTGGGATAATGGGTTCAAGACATACGACACCTTTAGCAAAGAGAACTTCATAATGCGTGCCTGGTACATGTACTCGACGCATGACTTGCCGGCGTATGCGCTATTCGTTGGCTGGTGTGTGCATGGAAGGTTCCCGTGCCCCACATGCAAGGGAGCTCTTGAGTAATGTTGGCTGACGGCGGGGCACAAGTATAGTTGCTTTGACTTGCATAGACAGTTTCTAGGTCCTCACCATAAGTTCAGGAAAGACAAGAAGAACTTCATGAAAGGTAGAGTTGTCAAACACTCTGCACCACCTGCGTTGACAGGCCAACAGACCCTAGATCAGTTAAACGCTCTGAGCCAGATCCAGAGCATCCAGAGTATTTCAAGGGGTATAATAAGGAACACGCATGGACTCACAAGACATGCTTCTTGGATCTGCCTTAGTTCAAAGACCTCCTTTGCCCACACAACTTCGACGTGATGCACACTGAAAAGAATATCGCCGACGCCATTTTTGGTACATTGTTTGGCACAGAGGGGAAATCAAAGAATAATACTAAGGCTAGAGACGTTCAAGAGGAGATCTGTGATAGACCGTTACAAAACATGCAAGAACTGATAGGAAAGCGGAACTGGAAGAAGCAAAAGGCATGGTTCAATCTTGGAAGGCCAGCTACGAAGGAAATGATTTTGTGAGTGAAAATTCAGTTGATGTTCCCCGATGGGTATGCAGCAAATCTAAAGAGGGGAGCGAGTGTTGATAAATTGAAAATATTTGGTCGAAAAAGTTATGATTGGCACATATGGATAGAGCGGATAATGCCGGTGATGTTGCGTGGTTTCATCCCTGAGGATGAATGGCTAGTACTCGCAGAGCTTAGCTATTTCTTCCATGTTCTTTGTGCGAAAGAACTATCGCGTGGCCTCCTAGAATAAATGGAACAGTTGGCGCCGGAGTTAATCTGCAAGTTAGTGATGATCTTTCCACCAAGCTTCTTTAATCCAATGCAACACTTGATTTTGCATCTCCCGACCGAGGCACGATTGGGGGGGCCCGTGCAAAATCGTTGGTGGTACTCAACTGAGAGGATGCAGAAGACGCTTCGAGCAAAATGTAAAAATAAACGTAGAATAGAAGCATCGATGGCTGAGGCATTCATCACTGAGGAGGCGTCAAACTTCGTCACAGCACACTATGAAGCCAAACATCGTCATTTGCATAATCCTAAGCCTCGGTACAATGCTGACGAGCCTACAAAGGGTCAATCCTACCTCAGCCTATTCAAAGGGAATCTCGCACCATCCAGTGCATGGAAACCAATATCGTTGGATGTTGAAGAATGGCGGACCATTTCGCTGTATCTCTTTAACAACCTAACAGAAGTGTGGCTGTACATCGAGTAAGATCACGTTACATTGTTTCGCAACTTCTAATTTCTTTGAACTGCTCTTATTTATGCATATTTGATGCAGTCGATACGTTGCCATATTCTCGTATGGAGCGGTGATCCAAAAGGATTCCGTCGAAGAGTATGAGCTTCTGGCAAAGCAAGGAGGCGAATATCCCTGTTTCATCTCTTGGTTAAAATAAGGGTAATTTCCATTAGACCCTTTCATTTCTTTGGCTAATTTGCGACTAATGCAACAATCCTTTCTTATTAAACTTGTAGGCTAATTCAGAGATTATGGATGCCGAATTGAGACAAGTAGCTAATGGTTTTGACTATAAGGTCCGTTCATTTGACAACTACGACATCAACAGGTATCGCTTTCGTACCTATGGCAAAGAGCTATCTATGGCCGACCAAAAGTATACAAATTGTTGTGTCTCTGCTATCGGCGATGGAGGTGTCGAGTAATATTATGGAAGAGTTGAAGCAATTTATGAACTTCAATTCTATGGTGATAGCCCACCAAACGCCGTACTCTTCAGATGTTATTGGTTCCAACCCAGGGAGACTAGAAGGACTCATGAACATATAGGGCTAGTCGAAATCAAACAAAGCACCCATTTAGATGTTCCCGATGTTTATATTACAGCTCAACAGGCAACCTAAGTTTTCTATCTACTGTGGGCCTGTCAAAGTGATCGAAATCTCAGTGGTTGGGATGTCGTTTATGAAGTGCCGCCACGTGTTAGACCACCTCCCCACAATGAAGAGGATTATGAACGTCACATTAACCAAGACACATATGACAAAGGAGAATTCTTCCAAGAAACATGTCTTGCCAAAAAAAGTTTCAAGAAATGCTCTACTCCATCCCAGAACATTGAAATAGACAATGATAGTGAATCCTAATCTGAGCCGGAACAAGAAGAATCGGAAGAAGAAGAAGTTACTGCTGCAGATGACCTTTCAATGCTTGAACGATTACGTAAAGGTGGCCTTCGACATGATGATGCATTTATTAATGATGATTATGAGCACGTCATTACCAATAGTGATGATGATGATGCATTTATTAATGATGATGATGAGCACGTCATTACCGATAGTGATTCTTAGGTATTCAAATTTATATGTTGTACTTTGTATGATTTATATAGTTGTTATATATAATATTCTTACTTTGTATGATTGTTTCTTATACATAGTGCCATGGTCTTGATTTCCGTCCCCGGCGGCCCTCGCCTGCTTTATGATTCGGATGCGGAAAATTCTCTTTCATAACTATTTGTTGCATTTTGCATTTATGAAAATTATGGCCATCAAGTTGACATATAGATATTTTAATCTAGGAGGTAAGTGAACCGGAATTTAAAATCGATATCGAGAAGTTAAATTTACTTGAAAAAGAAAATGAGTATTTGAAAGAAAAAATTAAAAGAACTGAAGAAGAGAAGATGACATTGGAGTTGTATGTTGCTGATGTCATCGATGATCACAAGATGAAGATGAATGCAATGTGCCTGAAGCTTAAGAAGATTAGAAAATATGCCATTGATAATGAGGCTTGGTATCATTATGACGTTGGATCAATTGTTACCTTAGTTGCTATCTTCATCATATTTGTTGTGATGAGGTTAAGTTTTCTGTAATGTTTTGCTTTACAAATGGATACTTAGCTTATTTTCCTTCTAAATGACATAATTACCAAAGTTCTATAAAAAATGAGCTATACTTAGCTTATTCAGTTCATTTATGACATACTTAGCATACTTAAGTAAAAAATGGCATGATAATCTTTGTTACGTCCAAAATGATATAGACTTAGCTTATTTTCGTCGAAAATGACATAATAACCTTACTAAGCTCCAAAATGACCTATTTACCTAGCTTAGCTCTAAAATGACCTACACTTAGCATTTTTACCTAGCTTAGATCTAACAAGAAGAGAGGAGAAAAAGAAAGAGAAGAAAAAAATCTTATTGTTATTCTTCTTCTTCTAACTAGTCTTCTTCTTCTACTACTTCTTCTAACTTTCATCTTTCCCAATTTGTAGATTTGCTTTACATGAGTAAGGCTTGAATTCATGGAGTGTACTATTCTTCTGGTGCTTCCTTGTTGTTTATGAAAACTTGTTTGGGTATGCATGTCTATATGGATATGTTGTTGGAAACTTGTTTGTGGTTATGTATATATGGATATGTTGGACTTTGTTGAACTATGTTGTTTGATTTGATCAAATATGTTGTTGGACATGTTGTTGGATATGTTGGATATGTATGCATGTATATTTGTGTTTGAAACCATGTCTAATTAATTGGATTAAAATAAAAATAGGGGATGTATAGCCTCTTTGCCGTCTGCTAGCGGACATCAAAGAGCTTTGCCGTTCACTAGCAGATGGCAAAGAGGACATGTGGCAGTTACCTGTGCAAACTGGCAACACTGGATGCGTATTTGCTCATTTTGCCGTCTGCAAGCGGACGGCAAAGTGACCAAATAGGCCTGCCAACAGGGACATCTATGCCGTCTGGTGGCCGACGGCATAGCTGCCATGTGGGAGCATCCCAGTGATGCCTTAGCTAAGCTATTTGCCGTTCGTCAGCAGACGGCAAAGAGCTTTGCCTCTTTGCTGTCGGCTGGCGTCGGCAAAGAACGCCGTTAACCCGCTAACAGCTCTCAACTCACACCGCTGCCATTCGTCGTCGTTGCCGTCTGCTGGCCTTGGATGGCTGACGACACAATCCTTTGCCGTCCGTTTCTACGAAGTGGACGACAAAGAAGGCCTTTGCTGGCACAAGTTCAGCCGGACGGTTTGCCATCCGCTGTCTGAAGGCAAAGGACTTTGTCGTCCAGGATCAGTGCCTTTACCGTCCGCCATGGCGGACGGCAAAGATGCTGATTCCAGTAGTGTCTGTCCAACGTCAACAATTTTGGCATATAATATTTTGATGGGTGCTCACAATCAAAAAAGATTCCCATGATAGTGTATTTATATGTGAATCTTCTCTTCCCTTATTAATTCTTTCATGTGTTGCATCATTGACCAATGCTATTTTTGTCAATCTACAATAAATTTCTCTACTTATACTTTTCCTTATGTAATGTCATCACTTACCATAAGACTAGCATATGGTATTTTCTTTTTATTTCCTTTCTTTCTATTGCAACAAGAAGGTAAAGAAGGCAACACTCAAACTAAACTTTATTATATATCTCGCACACGATTACATGGATTGATCACTAAGAAAACTCACACAAAGAAAGCATCGAACTAAACTTTTATTCATATAATAGCAAATGATAATCATTGATCGAACAAGGAAAGTAAATGCAAAAGATAGTGGGGATGATATGATACTGGGGCACCTCCCCCAAGCTTGGAGAAAGCCAAGGGGAGTGCCCATACCCAATACTCAGTTTTCTTTTGGTGGTGATGAAGAAGACAATGGTGATGAAGTAGAAGGTTTCTTGTCCTCGGGTTTCCATGGCAGAGGGTCACCATCATAAGAGAGGAGTGAGTCTCCCAGATCCTGCAACTGGCCGCCAAACTCATACCTTTAAACATGGCCTTATATTCAAAGACCTGGCTTTGAAGATCGTGGATCTGGCTATGGAGAAAGTTGATTTGCTCGTTGAGGGAGAAGATGATGTCCTTTATGGCTTGCCACCCACCTTGCGATCATGGGTATAGTCCGCGCATGAGGTGATTGGCATTAAGTCCATGGTCCAGCATCCCCTTACACTTGAAGATTTCCTGCTCCATGGCTCCAAGCCTGGCCTCCATGGATCTAGTCCCCCTGGGTCCATGCACATCGCGGATGTGCAGCACCCCATCGCGCATCTGGATAGCTTGAGGGTGCTGCATCACCTCCCGCAGATATGGGTTGATGACGTTGTCGAAGAATTTGTCCTTGGAGGAGTTTGAAGAGGCCATGGTGGATTGGATCTGACAAAAAACAACAAGAAAAGAAAATAGGAGATTTCTCCGCTATACGGAGGTTAATAGGTTCAGGAAGTATATATAGATTTTTTATCTTGGGGAACAAGCAAAACGGAAGAAAAACATAGACCGGAAAGTACCCGAGGTGGGCACAACCCACCTGGGCGTGCCCTGGTGTATCGTTCCCACCAGGGTCACTTTCGTGGAAGTTTCTTACTTCCTAAATATTCCAAAACTGACAAAAAAATCTTTTTGCGCATTTTTTGGAGTCCCTTTACTTACCGTATCACGTACCTCCTTATTTTCACGATTCTGGAATGTTATGGAAGGACTCTTTTATGTGTTCTTCTAGTGTCAAGGTCTGGATAACATTGCTTTCAACATTAATGGGCGTACCTGAGATATAGTGTTTTATTCGTTGCCCATTGACAACCTTCGGGATAGTCACTTCAGCATTATTTATTTGGATAGTCCGGATCGGTAGACCTCCTTGATGACATAAGGTCCTTCCCATTTGGAGAGGAGTTTTCCTGCAAAAAATCTAACATGATAGTTGTATAAAATAACATATTCTCCTACTTTGAACCCACACTTTTGGATACTTTTGTCATGCCACCTTTTAACTTTTTCTTTGAATAACTTAGCATTTTCATAAGCCTGGGTTCTCCATTCATCTAATGAGCTAATTTCAAATCACCTCTTTTCCCCACCAAGTTTGAAATCATAATTGAGTTCTTTTATTGCCCAAAATGCTTTGTGTTCTAATTGAAGAGGTAAATGACAAGCCTTTCCATAAACCATTTTATATGGAGACATACCCATAGGATTTTTGTAAGCTGTTCTATAAGCCCAAAGTGCATCATCTAATTTCTTAGACCAATTCTTCCGGGAGCTATTAATAGTCTTTGGTAAGATTATTTTTATTTCTCTATTGCTAAGTTCAACTTGACCACTAGACCGAGGATGATAAGGTGACGCAATTCTATGGTTGACATCATACTTAGAAAGCATTTTACGGAAAGCACCATGAATAAAGTGTGAACCACCATCAGTCATTAAATATCTAGGGACTCCAAATCTTGGGAAAATAACTTCCTTATGCATTCTAGTAGAGGTGTTATGATCAGCACTACTGGTCGGAATAGCTTCTACCCACTTAGCAACATAATCAACAGCAACCAAAATATGTGTATACCCATTAGAGGAAGGAAAAGGTCCCATGAAGTCAAATCCCCAAACATCAAATGGTTCAACAACAAGTGATAATTCATAGGCATTTCTTGACGCTTACTGATATTACCTATTCTTTGGCATTCATCACATGATGAGACGAACTTACGGGCATCCTTGAAGAGAGTAGGCCTATAAAAACCAGATTGCAATACCTTATAAGTGGTTCTGTCTCCCGCGTGATGTCCTCGATAAGCTTCGGAGTGACATTTTGATCAACACATTTCATATACATCTTTTGGCAACCAAATATGCGGTGTATTGAGTTATATTCATTCATTTCTTGCTATGAATTGTTGAATATGTGAATAAAAATCATATAAAGGATCCTTTACTTGTCATTTGTTTATTTAGCAGAAAAGTGCGATAAGGCACTATAATCTTGAAGATCTTGTCTACAAAGAAACAGGATACAAGACCGAGGGCCAATAGAAGAGAAGGGGGGGACTCGAGTATGAAGAATTAAAGAAATGGAGGACCAAAACTAAAGAAGAAAGGGATCTACTTGAGGCTAAAGAAGATAAGAAGGAGTGCAAAAGTGCAAAAATGCAGATCTGGGAGGGGATCAAAACCAGAGCCGCATCTCCATTGCAATCGCGCCTGGTTACATCTCCCTCTCGCACAACCTCCTTCTCCACCTTCGGCCGCCGCCACGGGCAGGCCGGCGAGGTGGGCGCGCCATCATCACCACTCCACCACGCGCCGCAACCTCGCCATCCATCACCTCATCGCCATCTGCACCATCCATTCGCCGCCGCATCCATTCGTCCACCACGCCCAACACACCCAGCCATCCACCACCATCACCAGCTCGTGCTGACGTCCAGACAAGGGCGGTGGTGTCTGATCCTTCACGAAGGCTACGGATCCTTCTTCTCCTGCCCCGGTGCTGCGCTCCTTCCCTTGCCTTGCTGCTCTTGCCCCTCCTCTCAACCTCTTTCTTCTTCCCCTCCTCTTGCTGCTGTCTTCTTCCCTGAACTTCGCCTTGCTGCTGCTGCCTCTTCTCCATTGCGTCTCCCTTAGCGCTGCTGCTGCTTCTCTCTTCTGCGTCCCCTGCTGCTCCTAACTTTCTCAATCTCTGCTGCTTCTTCTCCGGGACCCCTTGCCGCTGCATCTCTCTGAACCGAACTGCTGCTGCACCCTCTCCCACGAACCTGCTGCTGCTCTTCTCTCCCTCATGCCCTTGCTTCATCTCTGAACCATCTCTGTTGCTGTTCTTCCTCCCCCTTTCCCAAAACCTGCTGCTGTTCTCTCTCTCTCTCTCTCTCTCTCTCAAATTTCTGTAACCTTGAGTAGTGTAATGTTCAGAATTGTGTAATGTTTAGGGTTGTGTAATATTCAGACTTGACTAGTTTTAATCACTTGTTATTTGTTCAGCTCCGTACTGGTATAATATAGTACTTGTTATGTGACCTGACTTAATGATGCCTTCTTAATTTGGGAGGTGATTGATCTATCAGAATCTGCTTATGAGTATTTCTGTGACATATATGTTCGTGATATATATTTCTTGTGGTTTCGTATTTCTGTGATGTTGATCATTTTAGTGCTAGTATTGTGTCTTGTGTAATCCAAATCATATATGTTCTGTGTGTGTGACTAATTGTCAGGTAGTTGCTTTTAATAATTCATATTGTTTCTTGTGAATTTACTATCGATGTTACTCTCTGTAGAAGTAAGATGTATGAACATTTAATTTCCAGTCTCTGTATTAACGATGTTCGTATGAAAATATATATGTTTGTGTTGTTATATATTTCTGCCCCTGTCGTACTAGCTTGGTTCTTCCTCCTGTCATCTGCATGCTAGTTATATATGTCCATGTATTTTGACTTCCCTTATCATTGATGCTAGTATTGTAGTTCTCTAGTAGTTTGAAAATACCAATTAGAGAGTGAGTCTCAACCTTAACTTCCATGTGTTGTTTGTCATCGTCCTTGATTATTTTAGGTTTATATTTTCTTGCGATCATCACCCTTATTGTGTTATCTTGCTTTCGCCGAGCATAGTTGCCGTTGCCTAGTCCCTGAGGAGAACACAACACTCGCAGTTTGGGCGTAAAAGCCCACTGTACTTACAATTGATCATTTTGGCGCCGTTGCCGGGGACTAGCGTCAAGCGATTGTGCTAGGCTATAGACTAGGTTTTTCTTGTTTTCATCTTGTGCCATATATTTGTGATATATCTCTAGCCACTAACCCCTGTTCTAGTTAGTATCTTTTTGTCTTCTTTTCCATTTTGCAGGTTGGATTATCCTCTCGGAAATGGCATTCTATTCAGATCATCATGCTTATGTGAGCAACACTACAAACAACACGGAAAGTATTCAAGAACTGATAGGTAAGATTTCCCATCGATTAGATGATTTAGCTCGGCAGCAAGAAGTAGTTTTTGAGGATAGGCCTAGTTCTTACGATCCTTATTCCAGAGGCCATCCTTATGTTGCTCCTACTTGCCATATTTGTGGATTTCAGGGCCATTCGCCCGCTGAATGTCAGCGTGGCTACTCTCACACTCCAGATTGTTTTGGCATGAGCTTCGCTCAAGAGCATAGCTCATACCAAAAGAATTACTCATATGGGTGGCCTGAAAACCCGAATATGTCATATAGGACCAACAACCCTGAGATCTCATCGTTTGCTTCTAGTAATCATATGCAGGGATTTAGGTATGAAGATGAGAGCAACAACTATGCACCACAACAATTTTATTCACATTCTACTCATGTACCTCAGCACCAGGAGATGTGTCCAATGGAGTTAAATGGTCCTCTATTTGGTCAACCGACAACTCCAGCACCTGATGAGTCATTAGTGCAATCTCATGTGCAAGTGCCCACACAAGATGAGTTCGATGACATAGACAAGCTCACACTTTTGAGTCTCGAGGTCACTTGGAGTGTTGAGGATGATCCTATTAGGAAGGTTATACTAGAGGAAATGAAGAAGACCAAGAGTGGAAAAGAGCTAGTGGAAGAAGTAAGGAATATTGAGACGAACATCAACGCTGGCAGCACTACTTCTTCATAGCTAGAGCTGAGTATTTCTGGGATATCCTTTGATACACGTGAGGTTCCAACGCCGTCACATTTAGCTGAGCAAGATAGCGAGAGCCCATAGGAAGAGATACCTCAGATTGAAGATGTACTCGAAGCCAAGGCACAAGATGATCCAGAGCTCAAATGCCCAAGTGATCAAGTTGAAGATCCAATGTCTATCCCTCCTGAAGAAGTAAAAGAAGCTGCTGTAGATGAAGATGAAGAACCTGAGATTCATTTGCCTATTGTCATACAAGAGCGTGATGTGTCAGGTTTACCTAATCCTCTTAATGACATGTCTTCATATGATTTGTTTGCTACTACCTTGCATTGTATGATGCCATCACTTAAGGTAGATTTGAAAAACTATTTGCTTGTACATGATCATACACACCCTGTTAGTGGCATTGCTCATATCTCTGTTCATGATACTTATGTTCCTGATGCTATACCCACGCTTAATGAAACATGTGATTCTAATACTAGCATTGAGCTTACTGATTTGTACCATCCTAAACATGTGCTTTATAGCTATGCTTATGTAATTGGTTATTCTATTGATGATTTAGAGGGTATTACCCCTGTCACTTGTATCATCTCCTTGGTTGAGTGCTCTTTCAGGTTGTTGCTTGTGCATGATCCACTACATGCTGATCAAGTTCGATATGACATTCCCTGGGACCTCGGTGGACCCATGGCATGGGGATGAGGAGAAGCAAGGGGCACACACGAAGAAGAGTGAAGTTGGAGCATGTATGAGGAAGCAAAAGGAGAGGAGTCGCAATGCACGAGGATGTGAGAGTGATCGAGCGAAACCTACATCATATAAGCCCGGTGAGCTATTTCATGACCCCAATCTGAATCCCATCATACATTATACATGCTATAATCAACTGCTATTTGGGTCGCTTGAGAAATTTCTTAAATGTTGTCCCACTGAATTTCACCTTTGACATATGGTGCTTGATGAGAATATGTGAACTGATTGTTGAATGCCTTGTAAACTAGTGATCTACGTATTGCTTGCTTTGCTGAAATTAGTGAAAGCTATTAGTTTTGAGTGCTCAAACCCCTAGTACACTAGAAAACTTAATCATTTTCTGCTTTTACCTTGATACACCTAGATCATTAAGTGTCAGATGCTGAGTTTGTGCCTAATGTGTTCCCATTCAGAGCAATCACTTACCACTATGGATTAGCATGATATGTTCTCTGGATCGGTAGCATGTGAACTAGACACGGAGGAGCGATGATTCTTGCTTTTGTTCATTCGAAAAATGAAAAAAAAATATATCTTATAATGTATAATAAGTCTGACTACCTATAGTAGCATGTCATGTTCCCTGGATCGGTGGCATGTGAAATCTGGTAGCTTGGACAGTAATAAATAAATAAAAATGTAATTGTTGAACCAGGTGTATACCATGTTCTCGGGATCTGTGGTATGTTCCTTTGGGGAGACAAACAAAAAAACTAATAATTGGTCGAGCCGGGTGTATACCATGTTCTCGGGATCGGTGCTATGTTCCTTTGGTGAGACCGATAAAATATTATCATTGCTTACTTCAAATTCAATTAGTGGTTCAACCACAATATTCCTGGTAATAAGTGATCCGATCACAAGTTTAAGCTCTTTTTGTTTTTTTGGATCATGCTCTCTTTAGGAACCTTTTGGCACAATCAACATTTGAATTTGGTTGATCCATTTTTACCATTGTAAAAGTTTAAATGATTGAGTCTACTAGTATCCTATTGCTTTGTAGCACTCTTAACCACTAATTTTCACTAGCTAAGTCTGAAGCATGCCTTGTTTGGAGATCTATTTTACTAGGGCATTCTTTACTCAGTTCACTGTTCATATTCTTGCTCTTGTCATCTACCTTTGCTTGAGGACAAGCAAAGATTTAAGTGGGGGGGAACTTGATCAACACATTTCATATACATCTTTTGGCAACCAAATATGCGGTGTATTGAGTTATATTCATTCATTTCTTGCTATGAATTGTTGAATATGTGAATAAAAATCATATAAAGGATCCTTTACTTGTCATTTGTTTATTTAGGAGAAAAGTGCGATAAGGCACTATAATCTTGAAGATCTTGTCTACAAAGAAAGAGGATACAAGACCGAGGGCCAATAGAAGAGAAGGGGGACTCGAGTATGAAGAATTAAAGAAATGGAGGGCCAAAACTAAAGAAGAAAGGGATCTGGGAGGGGATCAAAACCAGAGCCGCATCTCCATTGCAATCGGACCTGGCTACATCTCCCTCTCCCCCAACCTCCTTCTCCACCTCCGGCCGCCGCCACGGCCAGGCCGGCGTGGTGGGCGCGCCATCATCACCACTCCACCACGCGCCGCAACCTCGCCATCCATCACCTCATCGCCATCTGCACCATCCATTCGCCGCCGCATCCATTCGTCCACCACGCCCAACACACGCAGCCATCCACCACCATCACCAACTCGCGCGGACGTCCAGACAAGGGCGGTGGTGTCCGATCCTTCGCGAAGGCTACGGATCCTTCTTCTCCTGCCCCGCTGCTGCGCTCCTTCCTTTGCCTTGCTGCTCTTGCCCCTCCTCTCAACCTCTTTCTTCTTCCCCTACTCTTGCTGCTGTCTTCTTCCCTGAACTTCCCCTTGCTGCTGCTGCCTCTTCTCCGTTGCATCTCCCTTAGTGCTGCTGCTACTTCTCTCTTCTGCATCCCCTACTGCTCCTAACTTTCTCAATCTCTGCTACTTCTTCTCCGGGACCCCTTGCCGCTCCTTCTCTCTGAATCGAACTGCTGCTGCAACCTCTCCCATGAACCTGCTGCTGCTCTTCTCTCCCTAATGCCCTTGCATCATCTCTAAACCATCTCTGTTGCTGTTCTTCCTCCCCCTTTCCCAAAACCTGCTGCTGTTCTCTCTCTCTCTCTCTCTCTCAAATTTCTGTAACCTTGAGTAGTGTAATGTTCAGGGTTGTGTAATATTCAGACTTGACTAGTTTTAATCACTTGTTATTTGTTCAGCTCCGTACTGGTATAATATAGTACTTGTTATGTGACCTGACTTAATGATGCCTTCTTAATTTGGGAGGTGATTGATCTATCAGAATCTGCTTATGAGTATTTCTGTGACATATATGTTCGTGATATATATTTCATGTGGTTTCGTATTTCTGTGATGTTGATCATTTTAGTGCTAGTATTGTGTCTTGTGTAATCCAAATCATATATGTTCTGTGTGTGTGACTAATTGTCAGCTAGTTGCTTTTAATAATTCATATTGTTTCTTGTGAATTTACTATCGATGTTACTCTCTGTAGAAGTAAGATGTATGAACATTTAATTTCCAGTCTCTGTATTAACGATGTTAGTATGAAAATATACATGTTTGTGTTGTTATATATTTCTGCCCTTGTCGTACTAGCTTGTTTCTTCCTCCTATCATCTGCATGCTAGTTATATATGTCCATGTATTTTGACTTCCCTTATCATTGATGCTAGTATTGTAGTTCTCTAGTAGTTTGAAAATACCAATTAGAGAGTGAGTGTCAACCTTAATTTCCCTGTGTTGTTTGTCATCGTCCTTGATTATTTTAGGTTTATATTTTCTTGCGATCATCACCCTTATTGTGTTATCTAGCTTTCGCCGAGCATAGTTGCCGTTGCCTAGTCCCTGAGGAGAACACGACACTTGCATTTTGGGCGTAAAACCCCACTGTACTTACAATTGATCACATTTGCATAGGATTTGTTCCTGTTCATGGTTAGGTACACCACGTCTAATAATACCATCTACTCCTTCTTTATAAAGATGTGGGTCATCCCAAAAGTAATGTCTTAAATCATTGAAGATTTTTTTTGTTTTGTTGGTATGTCAAGCTAGGTGATATGTATTTAGCAAAAATATAATTAGCATAGTCAGCATACCAAGCTGTACTATGAGAAACATTCATTGCATCTAGTTGTTCATCAGGGAAGCTATCGTTAATAGGTTGTGGGTCATCAAGAATATTTTCAAGTCTAGACAAGTTATCAGCTACTTAGTTCTCTGCTCCTTTCCTATTAGTGATAAGCAAATCAAATTCTTGTAGCAGAAGAACCCACTTAATGAGTCTAGGTTTAGCATCTTTCTTTTCAATAAGATATTATATAGCAGCATGATCTGTGTGGAGAATTACTTTAGAATCAACAATGTAAGATCTTAATTTATCACAAGCAAACACCACTGGTAAGAATTCTTTTTCAGTAGCAGCATAGTTTCGTTGAGCACTGTCTAGAGTTTGACTAACATAATGAATAACATTTAGTTTCTTATCAACTCTTTTTCCTAGAACAACAGCAATAGCAGAATCACTAGCATCACACATAGTCTCAAAAGGAAAGTTCCAATCAGGTGGTTGAACAACAGGTGCAGTGATTAGGTCTTTCTTTAGTGTTTCAAAGGCTTCCATGCAATCATCATCAAGCACAAAGGGAATATCCTTTTGCAAAAGATTAGTAAGTGGCCTAGAAATTTTAAAAAAGTCTTTGATAAACCTCCTATAGAAACCAGCATGACCAAGGAAACTACGAATACCTTTGATAACTTTAGGAGATGGCATTTTCTCAATTGCATCAACCTGGCCTTTGTCCACCTCAATGTCTCTTTCATAAATTTTATGGCCCAAGACAATACCTTCATTAACCATAAAGTGACCTTCTCGCAATTCAAGACATGATTTGTTTGTTCACATCTCTGCAAAACCCAATCAAGATTGCTTAAACAATCATCAAAAGACTTCCCATAAAGAGAAAAGTCATCCATGAAAACCTCAACAATCTTTTCACAAAAATCAGAGAATATAGCAGTTATACATCTTTGAAAGGTAGCAGGTGCATTACATAAACCAAAAGGCATATGTCTATAAGCACATGTTCCAAAAGGACAAGTAAAAGTGGTCTTTTCTTGATCAGATTGTAAAAAAGGTATTTGTGAAAAGCCAAAGTATCCATCAAGGAAGCAAAATTGTTTGTGCTTAGATAATCTTTCTAACATTTGATCAATAAAAGGCAGAGGGTAATGATATTTTCTTGTAGCTTTATTTAATATTCTATAATCAATTACCATTCTGTAGCCCGTGAAAATGCTTTCTAGAATAAGATCATTCTTATCATTAGGAACAACATTAATACCTCCCTTCTTAGGGACACAATGAAAAAGACTTACCCATCTACTATCAGCTATAGGATAGATTATACCTGCTTCCAGAAGTTTCAATATTTCCGTTCTTACCACTTCTTTCATTTTTGGGTTTAACCGATGTTGGTGATCAACAATAGGTTTAGCATCAGGTTCCACAATAATATTGTGCTGATATAGAGTGGGACGAATGCCCTTAAGATCATCAAGAGTATATCCAATAGCAGCCCTATGCTTCCTTAGAAATTTCAATAATATTTCTTCTTCGTGTTGTGAAAGGTTAGCACTAATAATAACAGGATATATCTTCTTTTCATCAAGATAAGCATATTTCAAGGTGTTTGGTAATTGTTTTAGTTCAACCACAGGATCACCTTTAGGTGGAGGAGGACCCCCTAGAGTTTCAATAGAAGATTGTGTTTAAGCAGAGGTGGTTGTTGGAAAAATATTCTATCTATTTCATTTCTTTCACGCATATGCAAATCATTTTCATGGTCTAGAAAATATTGTTCCAAAGGATCAGTAGGAGGCACAACAATAGAAGCAAGGCCAATAATTTCATCCTTACTAGGCAAATCTTTCTTATGAGGTTGTTTCCTAAACTTGGAAAAATTAAACTCATGAGATTCATCACCAAAGCTAACACCGACAATTTGTTTCTCACAATCTACTTTAGCATTGATTGTGTTCAAGAAAGGTCTACCAAATATAATGGGACAAAAGTATTCTTCTGGGGTGCTAAGAACAAGAAAATCAGTAGGGTATTTTATTTTCCCACACAAGACTTCAACATCTCTAAGAATCCCAATTGGCGATATAGTATCTCTATTACCAAGTTTAATAGTAACATCTATGTCTTCTATTTGAGCAGATGTTATTTCATTTTTAATTTGTTGATATAATGAAAAAGGAATAACACTCACACTAGCACCTAGGTCACATAACCCATGATAACAATGATCATTTAATTGGTGGGTGATATTTAAACCACTTCTCCTTAGGTTGGCTGGTGAGTAGGGGATTAATCGGCTAATCGACAAGTTAATCGACCATTTAATCAATTAATCGGACGATTTATCGGTTTATAGGCTACTCAGTGACCCTATGAGTAGGGATTAATCGGCAACTTAACTGGTTAATCGGGTGAATTCTTCAACATGGATCTTAACTGAGACAACTAGCATGCCAACAACTGGTCTATGTTTATCTTTTCCTTCTGGTTTAGCAATTCTAGAAGCTTCACCATAGAAGTCAATAACATGCCCGTCAATATTATCCACTAAGAGATCTTTAACTATAGCAACACTAGGTTCAACTTTGATTTGTTGAGATGGTTTGGGTGTTCTAACATAACTTCTATTAACAACAGTTGAAGCTATAGCATGTTCCTTCATCCTAATAGGAAAAGATGGTTTTTCAATATAAGCAGTGGGAACAACTAGATCAACATTGTAAATGATAGTTTCTTCTTTAGCTTTTACTGGTTCTTTAATTGGTGGGTGATATTTAAACAAATTCTCCTAAGGGAGATCAACATGAGTAGTGGAAGATTCACAAAAGGAAGCTATTATCTCCGAGCCAAGTCCATATTTAGTGATAAACTTTCGACAAGCATCAGTATTTCTTTAAAGATTTAACACAATCAAACTTAGGTTCAATACATGATTCTTTACCTTCATCGAGTTCCCAATCTTCAGAGTTGCGTTTAATTCTTTCTAAAAGATCCCACCGGAATTCAATAGTCTTCTTCTTAAAAGAACCAGTACAAGAGGAACGAGCATGGATTGATCATTACGAGAAAGCCGAGCATTAAAATTCTGAATAATAATTTCTCTCAAGGTCTCATGATTGGGGCATGAATATAACATTGACTTAAGCCTCCCCCAAGCTAGAGTGATACTTTCTCCTGCACGAGGCCAAAAATTATATATATAATTCAGATCACGATGAACTAGATGCATAGGATAAATTTCTGATGAAATTCCAATTTCAAACGGTTCCAGTTCCAAGATCCAATATCATCGTATAGCCTATACCATGTCAATGCTTTTCCCTTCAAAGATAAATGGAAAACCTTCTTCTTAGCTTCATCTTCGGGCAAACCTGGAAGCTTAGATAATTCACAAATTTCATCCACATATATCGAGTGCATATCACAATGTTTGGTTCCATCTCCTGCATAAGGATTTGCTAGCAGTTGTTTTAACATACCTGAAGGTATGTCATATTCAATATTTTCAGTAGGTGAGTAGGTTGAGGGGTAATTAATTGTGGTTCATGTCGAGGTGAAGATACCCAGAACAAACCCCTCAAAGGATTGTTTTCCATAGTAGCAAGTGACGATAAATTTCAGCACGTAGTAATAATGTTTCCTTACCAATTTCCACTTACCAAGAGCGCTTCTCTCCCAGGCAACGGCGCTAGAAAATTGCCTTGATGAACCACAAATGTATGGGGTAAATTTAGCCCTTTTCGATAAGTTAGTGTCGAACCCAACGACGAGCAGAATGAAATGACAAGTGGTTTTCAACAAGGTAATGTCTGCAAGTGCTAAAATTGTGAGTAGCAGAGTAGTTTGGTAGCAAGATAATTTGTAACGAGCAGGTAACAATAGTACTAACAAAAGTGCAGAAAGGTAACCCAATCCTTTTGAGGCAAAGGACAGGCCAAAACAGTTTATTATGATAAGAAAACTGTTCTTGAGGGTACATGGGAATTTCATCTAGTCACTTTCATCATTTTGGCCTAATTCGTCTTCGGTACTTTGATAAGTTGATATGTGGGTGGACCAGTGCTTAGGTGTTGTTCTTACTTGAACAAACCTCCTACTTATGATTAACCCTCTCGCAAACATCCGCAACTACGAGAGAAGTATTAAGAATAAATTCTAATCATAGCATTAAACTTTTGGATCCAATCGGACCCTTACAGAATAGCGCGTAAACTGGGGTTTAAGCTTCTGTCACTCTCGCAATGCACCATCTAATAACTACTCCACAATGCATTCCCTTAGGCCCAAATATGGTGAAGTTTCATGTAGTCGATTCACATGACACCACTAAGAGAATGGCAACATACATACCATTAAAATATCAAATACATATCAAGTTCACATGATTACTTGCAACATGATTTCTCCCGTGACCTCAAGAACGAAAGTAAGTACTCACAAATGATAAACATGCTCAAGATCAGAGGGGTATTAAATAGCATAATGGATTTGAATATATAATCTTCCACCAAATAAACCATATAGTAATCAACTACAAGATGTAATCAACACTACAAGTCACCCACAAGCACCAATCTATAGTTTTTATACAAAGATTTAACACAAGATATGAACTAGGGTTTCAGAGGATTTGGTGTTGTGAAGATGTTGATGAAGATAGCCCTCCCTAATATGGGAGAGTTGTTTGTGATGATGACGACAGTGATTTCCACCTCCGGGAGGGAAGTTCCCCCCGGAGGGCAAACGTGCTCCTGCCCAAGTTCCGCCTCGAGGCGGCGGCGCTTCGTCTCGAATGTCCTCCTCATTTTTTTTCTAGGTCAAAATGACTTATATACCAGAAGATGGGCACCGGAGGTGGGCCGAGAACGGCGGCACCCACTAGGGCACGCATGGTCCTCCTAGCGCACCCAGGTGCACTACAAAAAAAGTCATATCCATGACATTTTGGGCCAAATTTTTTTTTTCTCTCATACATATGACACTTCTATGATGATAATTGTGACAAAACCCGGTATCATCATAGATGTGGTGGGCTCCTCCTTCTATGAAAAAAAATCATGACAAAAAATGGGCTTTTCATCCTGGGCGGGCCGGAGACGCACCTGCATGACATTCTTTGGGCTTTGGGCCGTCCATGACGGAAAAACCGTGGTCGAAGCGAGGGCGAGGAAAATTTCGGGGAGTTCCCGGTTACGGTGGGTGGTCGGGGGCCGAGCGATGCGCGTTTCTCTCGTATATGTACGCGCGTGTGTGCGAGGCGTTGGCTCTAACTGAACCCGAGTGAGGCGTTGGCCTCGAACTGAACCCAAGCGATTGCACTGGATGCGACGCGTTAATGAACACGAGCGATCGATCGATCGCTGGTAACTGAACCCGATAGAGCGATTCCTTCGCTACTGCTGCTAACAGAAGCCAATAGATGCTGCCTCTCTGGATGAACAGTGAGTGTTGCGGGGGGGGGGGGGGTGGATGAATAGTGAGCGGTGGGAGTGGATGAACAGGACCCGTCGCGTTGGCTCTGGACGAACAGGACCCTGATCAATTGAGCCGGTTGGGGCTGGATGAACAAGACCCCGTGGAGGGCTGGATGAACAAGATGACCCCATGGAGGGCTGGATGAACAATAGACGGTGGAGGGGTGGATGAACAGTAGCCCGTGGACGGGTGGTTGAACAGGAGCCTGTGGAGAGGGGTGGTTGAACAGTAGCCGGTGGAGTAGCACGTGGTGGAGGCTGGATGATCAGGAGCCCATGGATGTACAGGCATAGGTGGAGGCTGGAGGAGGTCGACGGGGGATGAGCAGTAGCCCGTGGAGGCTGGAGGAGGTCGACGGTGGAGATGAATAGTATCCCGTAGAATCCTGTTTTGTGGTACGCCACACGCCTACCGATGAACAGGACCCCTGTTTCGACCATCGCGCTTGAACACAAGTTCGTTTCGTCCGTTTTGTGGTATGCCACACCCCTCCCGATCAACAGGACCCCCGTTTCGATCGTAGGAGGTACGTTTCCTCGTTTTGCGGTACGCCACACCCCTCCCGATTAACAGGACCCCCGTTTCGACCGTAGGAGGTCCGTTTCCTCCGTTTTGTGGTACACCACACCCCTCCCGATGAATAGGGTCCCATTTCGAATGTGGCCGGTCGAACACAAGGCAGTTTCCTCCGTTCTGCAGTACGCCAGGCCTCGTTTCCATCGCATGTTCCGTCCAAGCCCTCCCGATGAACACGACGATGCATTCCATTCAAATCCAGCCGGTTGGCTCCCCATGAACACGACAACGACTCTGTTTCTCCGTTCCGACCAAGCCATGTACATGAGCCCTGGCCGTACGTATATATGCACGAGCAGGCGTTCAAGACCCCATCCGTGTGTACACATACATGGTCGTATTTTCTTTCTTGCGCACTGGCCGTTGTACGTACGTGTACATGCTACGTGCGCGCCTCAACTACGACACGTGCGCCTCTACTACGACACATGCGCGCTTCTACTATGTACGTACACGTTTGTGACCAGAATGACAATGCTACATACGCTTCGACCAGGTGGGTCCCGACTGTCAGGCACTTCCTTGCGTGCGAACACTACTAGGAAAAGGGCTATAGATAGGATTGCTACTAATGGCGCACTAGGTAAGTAGTGCGCCACTACTATATACTAATGGCGCACCGGTCGGTGGTGCGCCATTAGTGTGGAAGACACTAATGGCGCACCGGACACACGGTGCGCGACTAGTATTTTTTTTCCATTTTTCCATACGTACTAATGGCGCATGAGGTCGAAGTGCGCCATTACTAGTTGTAACTAGTAATGGCGCACCGTGCAGACAGTACGCCATTAGTATATTTTTTTCCTTTTTTGCAAAACTACTAATGGCGCACGGTGTCAAAGTGCGCCCTTACTAGTTTAAACTACTAATGGCGCACTTTTGCACAGTACACCATTAGTATATATATATATATATATATATTTTTTTTTACTTTTCTGCAAAACTACTAATGGCGCACCGCCTGTAGGTGCGCCATTAGTAACCAGGGTTACTAATGGCGCATTTGCTGGTGGTGCGCCATTAGTAACCTGGGACCAACAAGATATTTTGGACAGCCCACCTACCCACTCACTTTTCCCACTTCATTCTCTCCACCTCCTCCTCCAAGCTTGTCTCGTCTGCCTCCTCCTCCTCACCTCATTTGCACCATAGATTCATCATAATTAAGTGGTGAAATTACCTTTTTTTGATAGGTAAGTAAGGGGAAAGCTATCTTCATGATGTAGATCTACTTTTTTTCTCCCTAGCTCGCTCCAACAACGTGCACATGCACTTTTTGTGGCCTAGCTAGATCTATGTATGTTTGTGGTCTTGCATGTGTTGGTGGTGTTGCATATATGTTTGTGTTTGTAGGTACCGGTATTTGAAATGCGATAGTTGCCAATATTTTGCCGGAATGTTGATTCATTTCCGTTTTGGCAAGAATTTTGGCACTATGCATTCTTTTTGGTCCTATTTTTAGGGAAGGTCATGCCAAATTTTTTCTTGGTTCTAAAATATCATTTTGCTCTACCCCACAGGCCACCATGGTTCGCACGATGACCGAAGGCATCATGAATAGGTTTTTGAGCTCCGTGAAGGCCGAGATGCTTCAAAAGAATGATACGGAGATAAGATGTCCGTGTCGAAGATGCAAGCTGAAGAGCCTTATTGCGGATCCGGATTTCGGGCAGGTGCGGGACCACCTGCTCTTGCGTGGTCTCATGGATGGCTATCGGTGGCAAGGTGATGAAGATGACTATGAAGTCATCCATGGGGGCCGGGCAAGAAATGAGGAAGGGCAATAAGACAAGTACCACCGCGGCGAGGGCGGGCGAGAAGATGAAGAATCTCTAGGACATGATCACAACGGTGATGCTGTACACAGTCATCATGTAGAAGATCAAGACGAAGGGCATGATCATGAAGATGAAGATGCCGGAGCAGAGGACGATGGAGGCTAGGTGCAGGACCCTCATATTCAAGAGCTTCTTCTCAAGCAGACGGATAACGCAAGAGCTGCCGCCCGAGAGAAAGCCAAGCTGGATCAACTAGAGATAGACGCGGTTACTGCATTATATGAACAATGCAGGCTCGAGGATACCCGCCTGAAAGTAACGCTCATGGCTCTGGAGATGAAGGTAAAACACAAAATGACCGACGCATGCTTCGACGAGAACATGTCATTCTGGCACGAACGTCTTCCCAAGGGGAACAAGTGCCCGACCAATTTCGAGGAGGTGAAGAAAATCGTTTGTCCTCTGGATTTACCGCATGTGAAATACCATGTGTGCATGAACAATTGCATCATTTATCGGGACGAGCATGCGGAGTCTACCATATGTTCAGTGTGCGGCGTCACTCAATACAAGAAGAGGAAGAAAGCTCCTCGAAAATCGGTGTGGTACTTTCCGATCACTCCTCGTCTGTAGCGGTATTTCGCGGACCCTAAGGTAGCAAAGCTCCTCCGTTGGCACGCGGATAGGGAGGAGAAGAAGCGGGAAGATGACGGAAATGATCCGGAGATAAATAAAAAAGACAAGATGTTGAGTCACCCTAAGGATGCGAGCCAGTGGCAAGCGTTGAACTTCGAATACCCAGAATTTGGGAAGGATCCAAGGAACATCGTTCTGGGCGCGAGCACCAATGGAGTCAATCCGTTTGGCAGCCAGAGAAGCACACATAGCACCTGGCCTGTGTTTGTCTGGATGTACAACCTTCCCCCCTGGTTGTGCATGAAGAGGAAGTACATTCACCTGAATATGCTAATTGGAGGGCCGAAACAACCAGGGAACGACATCAATCTGTATCTGGGGCTGCTGAAGGAGGAGCTAGACACGCTTTGGAAAACGACAGCCAATACGTGGGACACCACAGAGAAAGAATATTTCCCTATGAGAGCCGCACTGCTCACGCTGGTGCACGACTATCTTGGTTACGAATATCTCGCGGGGCAGGTAGTCCATGGATTTTCTGCACGCGTAAGGTGCATGGATGAGACAACGTATCGCCAGCTAGATAGAGATCCCGGGTCTTCGAAAACCGTGTTCATGGGGCATCGAAGGTGGCTTCGCGACGATGACCCGTGGAGGAAACGCAAGGATCTGATCGATGGTGAAACCGAACCCCGAAGACGCCCGTGTACGAGGAGCGGCGAGGAAATAGACGAGCTGTTGAAAAATTGGAAAGACTGCCCACTACCGGGAAAGAAGCAAAAGGCGCTAGAGCCGGGAAAGAAGCGAAAGGCGGCAGAGCCGCTGCTGAAGGTATGGAAAACGAGGTCTGTTTTCTGGGACTTGCCGTACTGTAAGATCCACCGTGTGCCTCACAGCCTTGATGTCATGCATATCATGAAGAACGTGTGCGAGAGTCTGCTTGGTACCCTGCTCAACATGCCAGAGAGGACCAAATATGGGCCAAAAGCAAGGGCAGACTTGAAATCAATGGGCATCAGGCAGGAGCTTCACGCTAATGATGATGATGATGATGATGATGATGAGGTGAAGCAGGACACAGAAAGTCGTCGCAAAAGCAAAAAGGCCAAGAAGACCGGAAATGACTACCCTCCCGCGTGCTTCACTCTAAGTCAGGAGGAGATCGAGCAGTTTTTCACCTGCCTCCTAGGAGTAAAACTTCCTTATGGTTACGCGGGGAAGATAAGCAGATACCTAGACCCAGCGAAGCAGAAGTTCAGCGGGATGAAGTCTCACGACTGTCACGTGATGATGACGCAGATACTTCCAGTTGCAATCCGTGGGATCATGGACGCGCACGTTCGTGAAATGCTATTTGGCCTATGCAACTTTTTCGACGTCATCTCTCGGAAGTCCATTGGCGTGAGGCAACTCAGAAGGCTACAGGAAGAGATCGTGGTGATACTATGCGAGCTTGAGATGTACTTCCCGCCCGCATTCTTCGACATTATGGTGCATCTGCGGGTCCATATCATGGAGGATATCATCCAACTCGGGCCGACGTTCCTGCACCGCATGATGCCGTTCGAAAGGATGAATGGTGTCATCAAAGGATACGTTCGAAACATGTCACGTCTAGAGGGAAGTATAGCCAGGGGCTTTCTGACCGAAGAGTGCATGTCCTACTGCACGAATTATCTAGGAATTGAGAACCCCATTGGTCTGCCCGTCAACAGGCACCTCGGCAGGCTCGCTGGATGGGGTCACCGTGAGGGTCGCCGCGAAATGCATGTCGACTTCGAGGGTCGACTCGCCGACTTTGAAAGAGCAAACCTAGTCGCGCTACAACACATAGACGTGGTCGATCCTTGGGTGGTAGAGCACAAAACCTTTATTGAGAAGACGTACAATGACCGAGGCCAACAGAGGGCGGACGGAGATATAATCAAAGAGCACAACTCATGTTTCACGCGTTGGTTCAAGCAGAAGCTTCTGTCGTACCCTTTACATGAGGATTCTTCCGTGGAAGAACAACTCATATTCGCCTTGTCACAGGGCGCCGAGCACAACCTGATGACCTATGAGGCGTACGATATCAACGACTACACATTCTACACCGAGAACAAGGACATGAAGAGCGATGGTTATCAGAACTCCGGGGTATCGATGGAATCCTACACTGGTAACGACAAGGACAGATACTACGGAAGGATTGAGGAGATCTGGGAGCTGAGCTATGCTGGAGAGAAGGTCCCGATATTCCGTGCCAGATGGGCCAAGAGCGTCCTAAAAGAAGGACCGGTATTTCACCACCATGGTTCTACCCGAAGCCAAATCCAAGACCGCGGGCGCAAATGTCACTGCGAAAAATGAGCCATGGGTACTGGCTTCCCAAGTGGACCAATGCTTCTTCATTACCGACCCGCCAAAGACTAGTCGTGTTGTTGTGAGGAGAGGCAAAAGGAAGATCATCGGAATGGATGGAGTAGCCAATGAGCAAGACTTCGACAAGTACGGCGACCCGAAGATCGAACATCACGACGAGGATGAAGTAGCAGCACACACCACAAGAAGAAGTAGGACCACCCTACCTAAAGGACGTCCGTTCCACAGAAGAACTCCATTTGCGAAAAAGAAGGGCAAGAAGATTGTGAACAGATAGCTAGCTAAGATCGATTGTATTTAAATCGTAGTCTTCATTTCTCGATTGTATTTCATGGGAACTTTTTGATATCATGAATATTTTTAAATTTCATGGGCACTTTTTGAATTCATGAGGACACTCGATCTCGACCCCCCTCCATCTCGATCTCGATTCCCCCTCCATCTCGATCTCGATCCCCCTCCATCTTGATCCCACACGCACCCTCCCCCGCTAGCTCAACCGCCGCCGCCGACCCACCGCAACCCTCCCCCGCTCCACCGCCGCCGACGAGCACCCGCCCCCCCGCACCCTCTCCCCTGATCCACCGCCGCCAACGGGCACCCCCCGCACCCTCCCCCGCTCCACCGCCGCCGCCGATGATATTATCAAGTATCAAATTTGAACATATTTTTTAAAAAATTATTACTGTTTTTATAAAAAATATTACTGTTATGATTTAAACAAGTTTGTACATATTTAAACACAAATAAATATCAAACATCATTTAAAATGCATAAAAAAATATTGGGGAGCCTGGTATTCAAATCCAGGACCTCCTAGTGTGTGTGCTGCGTGCTAACCAGTCGGGCTAGTGGGGGGGTTCTGTTGTGGATTGGGTTAGGTGTGTAATATAACCTGCTGAGTGCTCAAACTAAAAAAACATTCTAATGGAGCACCCCTCGGTGCTGCGCCATTTCTATGGATGTACTTATGGCGAACCCCTGGGTGGTGCGCCATTGCTAAGCCTCCCCCACACTAAAATCCCCAATCTCTCTAATATATCCCTTGCCTCATCGATCTCACCCGCTGCCCCCCGTGTTCGCCGTCCCCCTCGCCGCCCCCTCGCCGCCCCCTCGCCTCCTTCGCCATCCCCGAGCCGAGCGCCGCCTCCCTCGCCGTCCCCGAGCCGAGTGCCGCCTCCCTCGCCGTCCCTAAGCCGAGTGCCCTCGACGTCCTCCCGCCCAAGCGCCCCCTCCCACCGCGGCCCCGCCTGCGCCCTCGACGTGCTCGCTGTCCAACACCGCGCGGCCTGCCCAGGAGGACCGCCGCCGTCTTCCTCTTTGACTACGAGGACCCGGACGTGCTCGGATGCCCAGGAGGACCACCACCGCTCGACGCCCTCGACCGCGCGTCCTGCCCAGGAGGACCGCCACCGCTCGACGCTGAATTCACGCCGCCTCGACTAGCTCCGGCTGCCCCGAGTCGCCCTCAACCTCCCAAGTGAGCACTCGAGCCGCTTCCCCCTCTTCCCCCTCTTTATTTCCTTCTGATGTGTTCTAGGGTTGGGGGTTGGAGAAATTTGGACAAGGAAAGCGGGTTCGAGAATTAAGTAGCTAGGGTTTTCCAAATGTTCAAATCTCTGAGCTTGCTGCAGTGCAACCAATATGATATTTAGATGCATTTTAGAGGATACTAGTCTCAACTAAGCATCCGCCTAGAAATTCTTTCTTTAAGTAGCTAGGCTCAATTAGTCAATTTTTCCAGTGAGTTAGGATTCATGCAACAATATGAAACATTAATTACTATTCTTTCTGGCAAGTAATGAATTAGAAAGAAGGGATCATCTCTTTCTTTGGTTGACAGGTTGCGAAATCTACCCAAAACTCTGAGATTGCCCATGATAGATGTAACATGTAAGAAGTCCATAATTGATTAATGGATCTGTTAGTTTGATAGTTTTTTTTAGTGTTGCACCTTTTCCTTCTACAACTTGCAGATGTGCACACAGTTTTTTGTGTTCAGTTTAGGAGTTGGTCCTTGGGAAGCATAAATAAAACATTATTGGCAAGTGCAGTCTTGTTACTCCTAGGTATCTACAAATGAGTACATGAATATTTGTTACCAGGAGGGGTTACAATATCTTTCAAACTGATGTTGTTTCTCATGATCATGCTTTCTAATGGTTTGATATCACCCAAAGTTTGGCATGGAAACTACAGATGTACTATGTAGTGTTGTATTACTTCTTCCGGTTTTGCATGGAAACTAAGCATACTAGTGTCGCAATACACTGTTTTGCAGGTAATAGTGTCGCAATATTTGCCTGTCATACCAGCTGAAACTTGACAGTGTTTCCTAAAAACACTGTCACTGCCACTAAAAGCATGACAATATAATTTCTAGTTTGTGTTTTTATTTGTTCACACTGTCGCTATATTGCTCAACTAGACAATTAGTGTTTATGAAGAAGAAGAATAAACCTGCTACTGCTGCTGTTATGCCTGTATTCACTGCTGCTGCTATACTTGTGATGATGTTGTACTTGTGATGATGCTACTTGTGATCTTCTGAAATGACCCATTCGTGACTTCACTGCTGCTGCTGCTGTACTTGTGATGATGTTGTACTTGGGATAATGATTTTGCAGGTACCCCGAGAGGCCCTTGAGTTTGCCGGAATGTTGATTAACTTCCGTTCCGGAAAATTCGGGTACTCCATATGTCCTATTTTCAGCAAAAGTCATGCTGAAATTTTCCGTGAATTTTAGCATGACTTTGCTAAAAACAGGACATATGGGGTACTTGCGACTAATGCATGGGCCGGGGTATCTTAGTACTTAATTAAGTAGGATCAACTGCCCCTTTATTCTTGCTGCATTAAACCATAGGTGGCAACAGAGCGAAGTTATTAGGGCCAACTTAGAATTCTCCTTAGAATCGATAAACCCTAGATGATAAACCCAACATAGGTGGCAATAGAGCCAAGTGATTAGTGCCAAGTGATTAGGCCCAACCTAGGGTGCCTTGGCATCGATAAACCCTAAATGATGAAACTTAACTTGGCTGCCCCGGATGCCTCGGTGTCGATGAGAACCTAAATGATGTACGCTTAGGCTTTTAGGGTGCCTCGGCATCGACAAACCCTAAATGATGAAAGCTTAGGCTTTTAGGGTGCCTCGGCGTCGACAAACCCTAAATGATGAGACCATGATCTTGTTCCTTGACAATAACCAACTTTTTGACCAAACTTTTTTCCTATTTAGAGTGAAACATGGCCCACAACGATCAGGCCAGTGGTTCGGGCGACAAGCATTTCTGGGAGCTGTCCTAGGAGATGGAGGAACAACCTCACCGCTATGAGGACGCCACGGAAGACACCGATCCTGACTACACAACCCCTAGTGGCGTCGGGGATGACACCACTGATGGTGCCGCCAAGGATGCCACCACTGATGATGGCGGCGCACACACAGATGGCAGCCAACCGAAGAAGCAAAGGAAGGACCGGCGCCCGAATGCGCTCCACACCCTCAAGGAGGAATTTACTCAAGTGGACTCCGACGGGCATCCAATGGAGCCCAAACATATAGTCAAGGGGTACTCGCTTCAGCTCGGGTGCATTCTCCGGAGCACCGTCTCGATCAACAACGAGAACCTTAGGCATAAGGACCACGGGAATTTGCGCAACCTCCTCTTCACGAAGCTGCACGAACGATACAAGTTCCCCGCCGAATTTGAAAACACACGCCTCTCAGGGAAAAAAGTGAACAGTGCCGCCCTCACGAGGATGAGCACGGCCCTGTCTACTTTGAGAAGCGCGGTGAAGAGAATGATTGATAAAGGTGATAGTTATGAGAAGATCAAGGAGAAAAATCCTTCGATCAGCGAAGATGACTACAAGGAGTTCAAGATCAAGTGCGAGAGTAGCGCAACCTCTGAATCAAGTCAGTGGGGGAATGAAATGTGGGCGTTGAACTTAGGGGAACACAAACTCTTTCCCGGCGGTTACAGAGTGGCAGAGCCTATATGCGACAAGGAGAACGCGGAGCGTGCCGAGCAAGGCCTACCGCCCCGCTTCGAGAAATATAGTGGTGACAAGCAGACCAGGAACTTTGTCAGGGCCCTGTACAAGGAGGACCCGATAACAAAGGAGCTTACCATGGATCCGAAGACCAAGGCGCTTGAGCTTGTTCTGGTAAGGAATACACCCCCGCGTAATTAGCTCCATATGGTTGCACTATAATTAATCCCCAATATTTCTAAATGGTTCAAGTTCCTTCCGCAGGAAACTGAAAGCAGTAGCGTGGGGTCGTCTCAGAGCTCCCCTTTCGACACCCCTTTAAATAGGGTGTTGAAAGTGGAATAACAATTGGGAACGAAGCTCAACGCCATGGTGCCTACGTTGATTCATGGGCTGACGACGTGGATTGCAGGCGGTAAACAGGGGCCTCCCCCGGTTCCCAGCTTCACGGCCAGCAACTCGCACAGCGCGCAGGCGGCGCCATTGGTGTCTCCGGCGGCGCCATTCGTGTCTCAGGCGGCGCCATTCGTGTCTCTGGCTGAGGTGGTATTCGTGTCTCCGACGCCGTCACGGGCATTGGAGCTTAATGCTCCCGGGTGTACGCCGGTCGGCACCTCGCCAGCAAGCGCCCCCTCCGTCAGTTGCACGCCCGCCGATGGCGGTGCCTCGACATTAGCCGAGCTCGACGGCATCACGGTAACTAAGCCTATCGGCCGATGACTTCATCTCCTTGCCTTTGACTGGGCATCCCTAACGCCCTACATGTTTTCTCAGGTCGCCGACGACGTTCCTTGCACTCTTCTGCATTTCGTGGGCGGCGAGTTGGTCGATGTTGCCAAGGGAAGAATCGTTCAATCGAGCAACCGCATGTTCCACGGTAATCCGATGGCACCCACAGTGTATAGGGTTGAAGTGGTTCGGGTGCTGCCAGGCTGCGACGAGCTATTACCTTCGATTCGACCCGCTGGGGCCGACGAAGAAGACGAGATGACCCTCAGCGCCTGCATAAACTGGCCCCTGCTTTGGCCGAAGAGCCAGATTCGTTTGGGGGCGGGGGACACCACCCCACAGACAAGACCGCCAGTTGTGCCGGCGCCAAGCCATGGCAAGAACGCCGCAACGCTACCGGACCTACCGGACATCCCTATGGCACAAGATACGGACATCCCTATGGCACAGGATTCGGACGACGACGACAACGACGACGGTACATTTACCAAAGTCGATAAGTACTTTGCCGAACATGGGTACGCTGACGAGTTCTGTGGGCCTCTTTCTCAAGAACCCAACCAAGACGACCGCAATCTAGCTGATACGATGGAGAAATCCAATTGCAACAGGCAACGTCTAGCGTTCAGTTCTCAGGAGACGCCTCCAGCTCCCGCCTTCACCGAGCCTCAGATAGCTGAGGTGCGAAATATTATCAGCCCCAATACGCTCAAGAAGGCGGTCTGTGAGCACAACTCGGTCCCATTACAGGATATCAAGAAGAAGGGACGAAAACGAAAGACTAACAAGGGCGCTGGTGTGAGCCAGCCAGCACCGAGTTCGATCCGTGCTCAGGACGGGCCACCTTCACCTAAGGATATCTCGAGGAGGGTGCATGTGGCTGGTAGGGCGATGCTACCGCCAAATATGCTCAATGCTGCAACCGGCGCTATGCGGAGTCTGCACAACAGTGTTCTTTCTTTGGAGAAGCGGTGTCTCAGAGAGAATGATGTGGCATACCCGGTTTTCGTGGCCAAGGTTCCAGAGGGCAAGGGCTTTGTGGATGGCGACATCGGGGGTACGATCGTCCTGCGGTTTGATGACATCTTTGCTATGTTTAACCTTCATCCGCTGCACTACACCTTCGTTCAGCTATTTTCGCTGAGTATGGAGATGCAGATCATTAGAGACAAGACGCCGGACATCATGATAGTCAACCCCTTCTACATGCGTGCCAAGCAGTTGAGCAGCGCTGGGGACCGCCAAGTTGCGAGTTCACACCTCGAAGGCGTCATTCTGGCAAACCCAGATGAGGATAACTTCTTTGTGGCTTACTTTCCCGAGTAAGTCATCCCTTAACCGCCCCGTAACATATGATTTCTTAGATTTCGATCGTTCTTTTTTTTCTAACATTCCGTGTTCTGTGCAGTGACACACATTGCACACTCATCCTCTTAAGCCCGAAATATTCCATGGCCACGTATTTCGACCCGAACCGTAACTCCAAGATAGACTACACAAATGTCAAGAAAGTTCGTGATGATGTTCTCCCCGGCTATGCCAAATCTGGAGGCACCTTCACCAGGGCAGTTCGTAAGTACGGCAAGCACACCTTCTAGCACAATACGAATTTCTGCTGCGTCAAGCAGCCGCCTGGCGGTCAGAAGGATGCCTACTACGCCCTCCATCACATGCGGGCGATCGTAAGGGACCATCATCACCTTCTGCTACCAGATAGTCTCAAAGATTGGGCCGCGAGGTTGTCGGCAACCCAGGACGCGGACCTCAGACAAGAATTCTTTCGCATCCAGTCGGAGTGCGGACATCATCCATCAAGATGTCCTGAATACCTCAGGGTAGTTCTACCTCAGATATCAACCGTCCAACAATGAGATAGATGGAACGCTACAAATGCAGGGTGACAACGACCGCGATTTCATGACCATCACGACAGATGACAGCTTCATCCACGCTCCTGTCCGATGAGTCGAGTCGAAAGTAGTGATGTGTAGTTCTGAAACATTGATTGGCTCATGTTGTAATTAAACTTTAATGAATTCGTATGTCTCTTTGGTTTGGACAGTCGTTCAACTTAGATGTAATTGATGCTATTTATTAGTAGGACCATGAATCGTGCTATTAATGTCTTGCTTTTCTCTTCCGATCCTTTTGTTGCATACTTATATATTGCTTATGTATTATCTGTTGTTTGGCTTGTGCATAGAGATGACATCGTATGTCGTGTACAAGGGTAAGGTTCCCGGAGTCTACGACGACTGGGAGGAGTGTCGGAGACAGGTTCACCGTTTCAGCGGTAACAGTTACAAAGGTTACACCACTAGGGCGGAGGCCGAATCTAGATACGCCCGCTATCTAGCGGGAGAGAGGAGGGAGTGTTGGAGGAACCGGATGAAGACCAGTTTGATCGCGATGATGCTCATCGTGATGACCGTAGCTCTCTTTTATGTGATGGTAGTTTAGATGATCGATATCGACTTGTAATGTGAAGACAAACTCGATACTCGCGGTCTTGAGACTTGTAATGTTTTATATTTGTTCGGTCTTTTGAATTCGGAGATGAATATGGTCAATTGTATTCGGAGACTAATCTTCTATTGTATTCGATGAATCTGTTGTTGCTGTGTGCTGCTATCTATATTCTGTCCAATAATATATTTTGTAACCTGTGCAAAAATCAAAAAAGCAAAAAAAAATACCAAATATTCATACTAATGGCGCATCACCACAAGGTGCACCATTAGTATGCCAAAGGATACTAATGGCGCATCAAGGCAGAGTGCGCCATTAGTATGACAAAGCACATGGTTACATATGGGCCCCCGGGAGGCATACTAATGGCGCATGGTCTTACATACTAATGGCGCACTGCCTGGTGCGCCATTAGTACACCAGATAATAATGGCGCACCAGTGGTGCGCCATTAGTAAAAAATACTAGTGGCGTCCTACTAATGGCGCACCGGTAGTGCGCCATTAGTAGGCAAAACCGGTGCGCCATTAGTAGGCCTTTTCCTAGTAGTGGAAGATGTAGCTGGTGGGTCCCAGCAGTCAGGGGGGCGAATCGTTTTTTTTCGGACGCACTTCCTTGCGTGCGAAGATGTAGCTGGTGGGTCCCAGCAGCCAGGGGGGTGAATCATTTTTTTTCGGACGCACTTCCTTGCGTGCGAAGATGTAGCTGGTGGGTCCCAGCAGTTAGGGGGGCGAATCGTTTTTTTTTTGCCCAGACGCACTTCCTTCCGTACGAAGATCTAGCTGTTGGGTCCCAGCAGTCAGGGGGGAAACGTTTTTTTCGTGATATACGATGGCCCGTCCAGTGGGTCCCTTCTGCCAGGTCAAGGTATCATTATTTTCCGTGTAATAAGGAGGCACTTCCTTGCTGCGGCCGTGGACCCAGCTGTCAGCCTCTCCACGTACAGTCCATGTCCGATGGAAGTCGTTCCTTGACCATGTTGACCACGCCGCGCCGAGAGCACCAGGGCGGTGAACGAAGGCGAGGCCTTGGAAGGGGACGACGCGAAGCCGGGGAAGATGCGAAAGTGGAAGCCCGCGCGGAGAGGAGTACGAGGGTTCACCGGTTCGGCTGTAGTGTGAGGCTGTCGTCTCCTCAGAATAACAGGGAGTGTGGGTGAGTAGAGGGATGCCCTGGCTAGCGGTGGGAGTAGTAGGGGGCGTTGAGGCCTGCGCGGTAGCACAACAGGCCACAGGAGGCAGGAGCAGGCGGTCCCACCGGCGCTGCTTTGGCGGCTGGAGCAAGAAGATCAGAGTTTGAAGAAACACGACGGCCATTGGATTGATATCCAACGGTTACGTCTGCTAGAATCGTTTGTTGACGTATATAATAACTAAAAAAATCTTGCATACACGTCAACTAAACAGGCCCAAAAGTCAGACCACTCCTTTTTTTAATAATTTATATATAGCTCATGGCAACTTCTTATGCAATTTATTGCAGTCATTTTTTTGGTTGGCCAGGGCCAATTTCGCATATTTCTGTGGGTTCCAAACTATTTTTAATACCGAAATGTCGAGCCAGATTTTAAGTACTTTGAAGATATATTTAACTTAGGTTAATGCCCAGTGAAATAGGAAACTGGAAATGTGAAAAAAAAATTATAAAGTAATTGCCAATTTGTCATCTGTTTTTATATTTACAACCCATTTCATATTACTTTCAAGATTTGCAGGTGTCTTGAAAGAGTTGCAGCCCATCAGGGCGTAGAAAAATAAGTAGGCCTGGATTGGGTATTCTTTAGAAAAAATAAACTGGGCTCATTTTCATAAAGAAAAATAGCTGGGCTGGTCACATGGTGAACATAAAATATAAGCTTGGCTAGACGGGCCACATCCCAGTTCAAACCCTGCTCCGTCTCAACAATAACCAAAAAATATTGCTCGAGCAGCTACGTCCCAGGTGTCAGCCGATCTTGTGTTGTTCTCTTGTCTATTGACCATATACGCTCACAATGTCGTGGGTCCCAGATGTCAGGAAAACACTAGGAGGAAGCATTTTATTTTTCCATATGCTAACGTGGTGGGGTGGGCCCCTACTGTCATCCTATCCACGTACTTCTGCCGATTCCTATTGTTTGTTGACCATGTTGACAACGCGAGAGGGCGGCGCCGCGATGAGCGCACCAAACCGCGCGGAGGACGTCGACGTTAACGATTTAGGAGACGGTGCGGAGGCGATGCGTGCGTTGAGGCGTAGCCAGCCGTGGGAGGCGGAAGTAGGCGGCCGCGCCGGCACTGGTTTAGTTTTGGCGGCTGGAGGAAGATAGGACTGAAGAAACACGACAGACTGTAAAAGCAGCAGGAGTACTTAACAAGCTTAACTGAAACCAACAGGGGCACTTAACAACCAAAGCTGAAAGCAGTATGAGTACTTATACAGGTTCAACCGTACAAAGCATGCCTCGAACAGTGCTACTTTGCCTACAGTTAACCAAGGGTGAGGCCGCCAAGCCCCAGGACCGCCACCCCGCGCGTCCACAGCCTTCTGAAAGCGGCTTCATCTCGCAATGTGGTCAATAAACAGGATATTCACTTTAGAGCCATGGAAAAGCATGAACATAATCTTCTGTCCTATTCTCCAAGAGGGACGGGCCTTCATTATTTGAGACCACCCATGAATAAGTATCTTTTCACCTCCAAGGGGAATTGAATAGGTCGACATAAACATTATGTTGTGACCAAGCGCAAGTCTGACCCGACCATGGTCAGGCATCTGTATAGGAACAATAGAACTAGGCAGTTCCTGTTTCAAGAAGATCACAGTTGTAAAACTATGTATAAGCAATAGTTTGTGAACAACATATATAACAGAAAACAGCTTGTACCATAAGTTTCTCGACACAGGTTGACCTGTTCAACGAGTGCAGCAGTGGCACACATATCCCACGTGGCCTTCCACCATTGAAACGCCCCACAAGGACCTCAAGACGATCTATAAAGTTTAGGAACTTGTGGATGGCGATCCAATCAACGTCGGTGCCATCAGTAACAGCGGAGTTATGACAGAGTAACAAACGAGCAGACTGCTTAACTCTGAAAAAACCTACACATGCCACCAATTATAAGAAAATATTAGTTAGAAGTAGCATCTTCGTGAGAGATTTGTTGCTACTTCTAAAGTTAAATTGTGATTAGTTAGACAGAATAGGTGGATTAAGAAGTAATCGAGGAAACAAGCAAGAACCTGATACAAAACTAACATGGATGAACAATTGGAACGACGTCGGGGTGGAAGATTGTAGTGAAGATGAGACTAGGTTCTGCTATTTCCATCAACATTCGTGCACCAACTTTCAGTCCGTAACACTTGAGAAAGTTTATCCAAGTTCGGCCATAAAAAAAGCAGCGATCTTCTTGGTTCATGAACCCAACTCGGAAATTATATCCATGGCTTGTCTTCACTGTGACCATTAAACTAGTGTATTCAGTTATGGAAAGGCCAAGTATCGTGAGTACATGTGTTCTGGCAGAGCAAATAATACACTGTACGAATATAATATGAGAACACAACATGGTCAAAAAAAACCACTCTCCCGGATAGAAAATAGGATTCTAGGAACATACAGTGCGCGTTTCAAAATCCTGTGTTATGATGAGAAGGAACAAGTGTGGTGTCTCGCCGAGGGCACAGAAACCTGTAGGGTGCTCGTACTTTGGGCACTGCAAATGGAACACACTAGATTCAGTAGGAGGAAAAATGCATCAACGGCGGCAGCTGCCATCCTAGGATTACCTGCAACCAAGGGACTTGGATTTATCGGGGATGGATGAAGAATTCGTTCCTGGTTCTCCATGAGAAAACCCTATGCAATCGCGGAGAGGGGTTTTTCTCTGAACAAGCAGACAAGGGAGAAGGGGATTCCCGCCTAGTGAAATATTGCCGCTTCGTCCGTCCATCTTACTGCTAAAGCCGGAAAGAGGGGGGGGGTTGTGATTTGACGGCTCACTGGGCATTACTGTGGCACTATGACCGGGGTGTGTCTACCATGCAATTGTGCACTCTAATTTGTGCATATGTCACGTGGACCCCGTTGCCGGTTGCCCCACATATAAGCAAAAGGAAGTAGAAAGATGGGAGTAACTAGTTACACATAAATATATTTTTTAACAGAGAGATACTCCCTCTGTAAAGAAATATACAAATCTTTTATATCACAACTTTATACATAAGAAAAATCAAGGGGAATATATATAACTTATATCTCTACTCTTATAAAAAAATAGAGTTGGTGATGATGGTGTGCCTGCAATCCTGCAATATAGGCCGTCCGATTTATATCTGACGAATAGGAAGGAAAAAATGGAAATTTTGCAAAAAGATACCCACACCGACTCAACGTTTGCAAATAAGGCCTTCCCTCATTCATCCTTTTCTCCCACAAGATAAACTACTCATACAAATGCATCTTGATGTTCCGTGCAACGCATGGGAATCTTGCTAGTAATTATGAAAAACAAAGTTGTTTTTAACACATTATAGACGAGTTGGTGATGATGGTGTGCCTGCCATCCTGCAATATAGGCCGTCCGATTTATATCTGACGGATAGGAAGGAAACTATGTCAATTTTGCAAAAAGGTACCCACACACCTCTCCACATTTGCAAATAAGGCCTTCCGTCGTTCATCCTTTTCTCTCACAAGATAAAATACTCATACAAATGCATCTTGATGTTACGTGCAACGCACGGGCATTATGGGAGTTCAGCTTTTTCTACGGGGGTTCAGCTGAGAATATAATACTCAGACATGCTCACGATTCTGGACTTTGGGCCGCAGGCCCACCCTGCATGTTTCGGGGCCCATGTGTTCTACCTCGGCGCTTTTCATATTGCAAGCGATCGGTACGGTGCTGGTTTTAGATGCTGTCGCAAGGCGAATACACAAAATTGAATAACGCATGGCAGCTGTTGGAATGAAATCGAACGACAGTTCCTAACCAGCAATCAGAGTTGCAATTCTATCAATGATATACAAAGTGATAAATAATACTGTCGTACTACTTATGCACACAGGACACTTGTTTCACCATGCCACATTATTACATCAAAATCTCACGCAAGATAGATCAGTTTGGCAGTTGCGTGCTGCTACTGAAGAATTTCAAAGTTGATTTGGACCAGCTCTCCTTGCCGAGAAAGTTGGATTTTGACATCATCCCCTACTGCAAGATATGATTTAGATTTGAACCTTGACCATCCTTTAGCATCAATCATCATGCGACCATCCTTTGTACATACGGTATATTGTGCAGATTCATTCACACCAACGCTGCACATGGTAAGAGAAACTTGGCCGCGGACGCCCGGATTGTTGAACGACTCCCTCGTCGCTCTTGGAATTCTCTGTTTGCAAACAAGAAGACATACCCAAACAGGTAGATCAACACAGTGAATCATGTTAAACAACATGAAAAGAAAAAAGAATGAAGCACTTGTTGGGGAACGTAGCAGAAATTCAAAATTTTCCTACGAGTCACCAAGATCTATCTATGGAGAGACTAGCAACGAGAGAGAGGAGTGCATCTACATACCCTTGTAGATCGCAAGCAGAAGCGTTCAAGAGAACGGGGTTGAGGAAGTCGTACTCGTCGAGATCCAACTCACCGAAGATCCTAGTGCCGAACGAACGGCGGTGGTCGCGGCAACGGCGAACGGCGGCGATGGGCGTGTTCGGTGGCGTCGTGGGGAGAGTGCAGAGGAGGGAGAGAGAGTGCAGCGAGTAAGGGAGAGGAGAGGGGGTTTCGAGGCGTCTCCAGGCGCGGGATTGGGTTGACGGAGAGTGCGACACGACGAAGCAGGAGGTGGCCGAAGCCGCACGCGCGCGCGCCACGCCTCTCCTCTGCCTACTGGCTGAAGGAAGAAGACGGGCATGCCCCTGTGGGCTGGCCAACAGTGCTGGTCCGTCCAGGTGGCTTCGGTGGGTGCCAGGTAAGTTGGCCCAGCTTAGTCTCTCTCTTTTATTTATTGTTTGTGTTTTCTATTATTCTGCAACTTTGTGGCTTTATTAAAAATACTAAATCAATCCCAAAAATCATGCAACTACTCCTGACCACTGTTGGAAATATATCCTACAGTAAACATTTCCATTTGGGATTATTTGAGCAATTAAAATATTTTATAGCATTTAAATGCCCAAATGCAATTACTATATGATTTAATTAAGTGACCTTATGATGTCCTAGAAAAGTGTGCACCATTTTCGTCAGAGGTTCTAACCCAAGGCAGAGATGATGAACATTTTAGAAGGGCATTTCAGGTTCATTGAAAAAGATCTTAGTAAACCCTAGTTGTCTTCAGGGGGGGTGTTGGGGGTTCTGTCATCCTCATTTCAATTTTATTTGAAAAAATTAAACATGATGCACACATAAAGGGCTAGCCTAGTGCATGCCAGGACTAGGGATGTGACAACTCGCCCCCACTAAACAAGAATCTCGTCCCGAGATTCAAGCGTAGGGTAAGATGAAGGGGGAACGCAAACTAACACAATCTTCACGATCCAGGTTGCACTTCATAGGGGCGTTGATCGATCACCATCTTTGACTCGATGTCTTCCTCTGAGAACTCCAACTAACATGACAAAAAGAGGAAAGGAAAACTCTAGAACAATCAATTTTCTCGAAGGTCAAACAACTTAGGATCAACTCAGGGAATGAGACATAGCAGCATCTCCCGAGCTGAGACACGAAGCATACATCTAGAAGGATGGAGTGGAACAAATGATGAGGGTTCACTAGGTAGACAACAATTCCACGCTTAAAAGGGTGGTGAACGGTTGTCAACGTAGCGAGGAGTTGAGTTACCATGATGCCACAGCGAGACATCCTGGAGGAGGGTGATTCGTAGATTATTACCCTAAGTGGCAGAAAGAATTACCTTTGATATAGAGATCATTGAAACTCTTTATACCAGCCTAAGGCAATTCTCGAGCGATCGTTTGGAGGGTTTCGGTAGAATGGCATACCCGAATTAGAATGATGATGTGGATTACCTTGTTGAAAACAACACAAGGGATGATTTTGCTTGCGCATTCTCTCAAGAACTTGAGCATTTCCATATTCATCAAGGTTTTACCAACATCCGTGTCAAGGATCCTGGCAACACAACATACTACCATGATGAATGGTGATGGACGATGTCGATGCAAAAAGGAGATAACACTTTCTCAGAGTTCACCTTAGCAGGCCAAGGGAATAAAATCTGGATGATCGACCGAGAGACATTTAGCACTCCTCTTCTAATGTTCTCCTTGATGTGCTAGCGTATCCCATTCATTGAAATGGTTTGGTAACTAGAACATCAAGTAAAAGGTCGGACTTCGGGAACACAAAAATCCATAAAGAACAACTAGGGAGTAGATCCTACAAAATCCTTATGGGGAGGTGGCCAACTTCCTCAAACAAGATACTACAATAATAGCTCTTCCAGCTGGGTGTGTTGGCCACGACATCCACTTTACCGGTTATCGAGGGACCAATATTATAGTTCTTGGGAAATGTTCCAACCATCATATCTACCTGAGATTCGGATCTGGTTGGTGTCAGGATATTCCAGACTCATCGAGTCTAGGAAGAAAAATGTAAGTTTGCAACACAATTCGACGAGATGACGTTGCGAGATTCTCAGGAAATGAACTATGATAGCAAGTCCAAAACATGAGCTGGTTCTGCTACACACATGTGAACACGTTCTCCCAGACAAACATGATCACATGGTAGTCTTATAATAAAAACACTACCGAGTTCTGGTAGGGAACCATCATTGAGGATATCGAAGTTCATTCATAAGTCCGGATTAGCTCTTATGAAGGAACTCCTTCTCCTTGAACAAATCAATCAGTGACTTGGGGTGCTACGGATTACATATGGAGTGGAGGTAATTAATCTACCAAACCATAGTATACTTTGCACATGCATGACTGACTTGGGACGATTCCAGAGGAAACAAAACAAACCTTTCTCAAACCCATGGCGGCAACTTGCACCAAATGCACATGAATTAGAGGAAGTCACTTCTTCCATCCAAGCATAGGCTTCATGAACGGAACACGAAGCCATTGCTTACAAAGTTTCCAACACTAGGTTGATGTTCAACATGAATCATGGGGGAGACAAAATGCTGCTGATGGGCTCAACAGCAACTCATCGGAATTTCCATATCACTGGACTTCCACCATCATGTGAACAAGGTGATATTATTGGTCAGACCAAAAGATATAATGGTGTATGCTCGAGGGACAGCCACGAGTAAGACAACATTATGAACATCGTTGGTTCTAATTTGATTTGACGATAGCCCATACTTAAATCAAAGTTTTGATAAGATAATAGGTCCAACAACTGATCACATGGACCAATCGATGAAGATATCATCTTTCTTCGACATACATACAAGATATCCCTTAATATAAACTAAGTCGGAGAAGCCTTTATCTTCCAGCTCTCCATGTTGTTGTTTAGCTTAACCAACTAGCTCAGGGGTATCCAACACGGATTCATGGAGAAAGGGTGGTTTACAGGAATAAACCAACTTGATCACGAACTCAACATAAGGGTCAGGGGACAACCTGGTAATACTTCCGAGAAGATATTCGGAAAATCACGAACCACCGTTATGTTACTAAGATCGAGAACAATCTTGCTTTTTAGGGCAAGATGATATGATCAAAAGAGCGAGGATTCGAAATAATCCTAACTCACTGATCAAAGAGTGCACCAGGAAGTAAGGACTAGGTAGCACGATCAACCCTAGGGTGACGATTCAATAATCAACACGCTAAGGATGAGATTGTTGCCCATTAACTACCAACCAACACAGTTGCTAGGAGTATTGAGTTCACACATCATGATTCACTTGTTGGCACTCCGGCTACAACAACACAGAACCAAGGAATGAAAAAGGATGGCGAGAAGTATCACTGCGTCAAGAATTCACAAGAGGTGGTGCAATTCTCATGAAAATCCTGACATAAAGAAGGTAATACTTGAAGATAGAACAGACCAGAAGCTGGATTGCATTTGATCTGCGGGATACAACTGCTTTGACCCAATCCTGGATATGGATGAGGTACTGGAGTTTGTTTCTCCTAGTCCTTCCGGAATAGAATGGCTTGACGGACCACAAGAGTGACAGGCATCGATGAACAACTGCACGCATACTCTTGACTATCAACTGATAGACGAGGGTAAGAATACAACTAAAGAGGGACAACTCAAAGGAACATATGACTTTTTGAGTTGTGGATGCATAGGTTAGTATGTCGAGTCAAATTCAACATATTTCTTCCGGATAACCCATGCAGAAAGGTAGAACTGGCAGAGCCACAATATAGAATGGAGAACTCATCGAGGGCACTCCTGTTGTGATCTTTTGATCCAACAAACTACTGCCATAAAGTGGTTCATAGTATTTGGAAGAAGGAAATACCACGAACTTCGAGAACTATTGCAAAGTTTACTAATTTCCTAAAGGAACTAGCAAACACTAACAACATGAGGTAGATAGAGTGAATCTCGGGTTCAAAACCCAGATGTGAAATGCCTACTAACTAAGTGGCATCACGAGATGCTTTCGAGGATGACGGCCAGAATGATCACACTGGGAACACAAAACATGGCTAGACTACTAGATGATCCCCTGAGACACCTAGGGTCATAATAATAGCTCCAACATAAATGTCGAGGCAATAGAGTACCTCAACTCACCGATTAGTGTGGTTAACCTGGCCAGAAAGGACATCAAACAGAGGGAAGGATTTTGCAATTGCATCAGATTATTTAGAAACCTAGGATGACTCGGACAGCATAACGGCTGTAAATGCTCAAAAGATTGGAGACATGCTACAAAAATGGTGGCATAGCCACTCAGAAGCACAATATCAAGGTTTCGAGATCAACAGTTAACATACAAAAGATAGTAGGAACTGAACGCAAGCTTAAAACCATCAATTCTATAGGACTACAGATTAGTAACACGTGATCCTGATAGAAAGAAGAGATAGCCTAGATCCTTAACCCCGCAGGATAGATAAGATGACTCAGATCAGAAGGGCATAAGGTATAAGGAGTAAAAACAGCCTTACGTTCCAACCCACAATCAATTCCCTTATATAACTAAAGAATTTCTAGACTCAACTTCGACCAGTTTGGCTTGGTAATCCTACAGGCAGTCAAGCTCTGATACCAAAGCTGTTAGGACCCCGATCCTAAGTCACACCGACCTAGCCTGTAACACATCATATCACTTTGCTGCCTCACGCACGGTATTCCCACGGGTGCCACCTTACCTGGCACGGGACCGTTTGTGCCTTTTGGCTCACGTATATGATAGTGCCGCTAGCATCCATATGACAAAGAACCCGGGCTGACATGGCTAGTCGTGAACCCAAAGTGGCACTAACTTACAGGTACAGGCATCCATGACCCAACATCGAACGTGTCGGTCATCAGCGAGTGAATCCAGGTTGTAGCACTGGGCTAGCAGGACTCCGGTAAACCGGGTTGTAGCGGGCTAACAGGACTCCGGTTCATCGCGTGACATTTCCCCGTAGGGACAGACACAGGAACGAAGAAGGACACATGCCGGCCAGCCTAAGTGTTCCGGAGCAGTAGCAAGCTACCATGGCTCAGTGGAAACACTAGGAGACATTTCCCGGTAAGAGAGGCTACTAAGGATAAACAACTAGATAGTCAGATCCCACACATACCAAGCATTTCAATAACATACACACAATATGCTCGATATGTGCAAATACAACATGGCATCACAACATCACTCTACAACTCAAGTATTTATTCATTAGGCTCCAAGGAGTGAGATATTACAAACATGGGTCTCACGACCCAACATTCAGAGCATACAAGTCAAGCACAAGCGGAAACTAACATGTCTGAGTACAGACATCTACAAATGAAAAAGGCTTAGAAGCCTGACTATCTACCAGATCCTGCCGAGGGCACAAGATTGTAGCTGAGGTATCAAGCTAAACGTCGAAGTCCACGCGGAACTACTAGCGAGACCGAAGTCTCTCTGCAAAAACATAAAATAGGAAAACGTGAGTACAAATGTACCCAGCAAGACTTACATCAGAACTAACTACATATGCATCATTATCAACAGAGGGGAAGGTGGGGTTTAACTGCAGCAAGCCAGCTTGGACTCGATGGCTATCCTGAACTACGACTGCAAGTAACTCTTTTGAGGTGTTGCACACGAGTCCACATATTCACCATATCAATACACCACTATGGATCCGCTCCCGTCTCCCTACGAGAACGCCATCCATAGAACTCATGCTTATCTTGTGTATTTTAGAGTATCCACTTTCACTTATCTATGAACTGTACAGGCAACCCAGAAGTCCTTTACCGCGGACACGGCTATTCGAATAGATAATGTTAACCCTGCAGCGGTGTACTTCTTCACACACGCTCTCACCACTTAACGCCGTTTACACGACATGTAGTCGGCAACCTTCAAGCGGAAGCCCAATGTGGGTGTCGGCCACGACCTACCTAAACACTCAAGTCTCTAGTCCAGGTTTATCGCCTATTCGGGTTCCATCCGCGAGGAGATCCGGCCGGGGTTATGCTCACAGCCCCAAACGATGTGAACAGGGTTCCCGAGACACCAAACGGGCGCCCGGTACACCGTGCCATGGTGTATCTACCGCATCACAGCCCACCCGTCGGGTCAGCGCTGCCCACGGCCTCCAACACATATCCTACAAACCCCAGAAACTAGTTGCAACTCCTGGACAGAGAACAAGGGTGATTAAGAAGCCGAGAGGGTCCATTGGTTTCGGTCCCAATGCGTGGTAGTAGTTGTTTCATGGATCACAAACACAAAACTCAGTTCCTGAGGACGGTTGCAATGAGACAACCCACCATGTACTCCTACATGGCCTCTCACCGCTACCTTTACCAAATCGTGTTCACACACTTAGCTCACACACAGTAGGACATGTTCACACACCTCTGATTCATCCCGGATGAATCAGACCTGACACAACTCTAAGCAATAGCAGGCATGACAAACAAGCATGAATGAGTAGGCACATCAGGGCTCAAACAACTCCTACTTATGCTAGTGGGTTTCATCTATTTACTGTGGCAATGACAGGTCATGTAGAGGATAAGGGGTTCAGCTACCGCAGCAAGTAACAGATGAATCGGTGTTGTCCTAATGCAGTAAAAGAGAGCAGGGGCGAGAGAGTGGGATTTTATCGGAATGAACAAGGGGGTTTTGCTTGCCTGGCACTTCCGAAGATAGCATTGAGTCTTCATCAGTGTCAACGATCACAACGTCGGTACAATGTCTACCGAGGGGGAACAACACTGGCAAACAGAGAAGAAACACAATCAATGCAATGCAACAATATGATGCATGCTCATGACATGGCAATATGATGTGGTTTGAGCTAATGCAAGTAGTAGCAGGTTAAATGAAGTTGGTTTGAATCCAGGATTCAATTTCCAACTCCACATGTGATTATTTAAATGCCATTCATTTCATTTGTTCTAAACAGTAGTGATAAGTTGTTCTAACATGCATGAAAATGGTACAGATGGATAGATTGGATTTTTCTGATCATTTTTCATATGTAAATTATTTCATTTGGAGTTACGTTATATGAATTTTAGAAGTTTATACAATTTTCTGGAATTTCTTGAATTAAATTAAATCCAGAAAATAATTAACTGCTTCAGCACTACGTCACTGTGACGTCAACGGTCAACAGGCGTCGACCAGGTCAAACCTGACGTGTGGGGTCCACATGTCAGTGACACTGGGGTTGGACCCGGTCAAACCCGATGCTGACTGGGTTTGACCGTGCTGTAGGGCCCACTGTCAGTGGCTGTTAGGGTTGCTTAGGTGGCGGGCTTAGCGTCTAATGACGTCCACGTCATCAGTCGCCGAAGTTTCGCCGGCGATGACCATTTCGCGCGGCGGAGATCATCGGGATTTCTCTACAGCCCACGGTTTGAGGCGGGGTTTGCTCCTACGTGTTCCTGGGAGCGAGCTGCGTTGACCAGTGGTGGTGGCCGGAGCTGCGGTGGCTAGGATCAATGGCGGCGACCAAAACGGCGGCGGCCGGAGTTCGAGCGAGGTTGGGAATGGTGCTATGGGGCACGGCGGGGCGAACGGACGGGTGCTACGTCCTCCTGGTGATGTGCTGAGCACGGTTACGCGCTCAGTTTCGAGCTTATGCGTCTGTGGCCACGACGACAACATGGCCGGCGGAGCCGAGCTCTCGGCTGTGATGACCAATGGGGTTAGGGGGCAGCTCTAGCGACATGGCTAGGGGGAGAAGGAAGAGGAGCTCACGGCAAGTGTAGCGGTGGCCTCGGAGAGCTCGGGGAAGTGCTGGTGATGGCAGGAGGTCGCCGGCGATCTCGGCGATCCGAGGAGGAAGAAGATGTCGGGGGCGGCGCTTCGGGGGTCTTCCAGTCGCGTGGCTCGGTGAGGGGGCTGGCGACGAGGTGCAGGAGCTCTGGAGCAGCTCGGGGCATCGTCGGGACGGTGGTGGTCGCGGCAACGGCGAACGGCAGCGATGGGCGTGTTCGATGGCATCGTGGGGAGAGAGCAGAGAAGGGAGAGAGAGTGCAGCGAGTAAGGGAGAGGAGAGGGGGTTTCGAGGCGTCTCCAGGCGCGGGATTGGGTTGATGGAGAGCGCGACACGACGAAGAAGGAGGTGGCCGAAGCCGCACGCGCACGCGCCACGCCTCTCCTCTGCCTACTGGCTGAAGGAAGAAGACGGGCATGCCCCTATGGGCTGGCCAACAGTGCTGTGCCGTCCAGGTGGCTTCGGTGGGCGCCAGGTAAGTTGGCCCAGGTTAGTCTCTCTCTTTTATTTATTGTTTCTGTTTCGTATTATTCTGCAACTTTGTGGCTTTATTAAAAATGCTAAATCAATCCCAAAAATCATGCAACTACTCCTGACCACTGTTGGAAATATATCCTACAGTAAACATTTCAGTTTGGGATTATTTGAGCACTTAAAATATTTTATAGCATTTAAATGCCCAAATGCAATTACTATATGATTTAATTCAGTGACCTTATGATGTCCTAGAAAATTGTGCACCATTTTCGTCAGAGGTTCTAACCCAAGGCAAAGATGATGAACATTTTAGAAGGGCATTTCAGGTTCATTGAAAAAGATTTTAGTAAACCCTAGTTGTCTTCACGGGGGGTGTTGGGGGTTCTGTCATCCCCATTTCAAGTTTAATTGAAACAATTAAACATGATGCACACATAAAGGGCTAGCCTAGTGCATGCCAGGACTAGGGATGTGACAACTAGATAGACAATCTGCGTGAGAGAGTATAGAGTGTGTCGATCGAGGCCCGAACAGGGTGATACATCATTTGTGTGTGAAAGAAAACGAGGTTAAACGAGACTCAGATAAAGAGAGCAAGATTGAGCGAGTGTGGCCCGCCGTGCAGAAGAAAGAGTGAGACAATCTCGAGGGAGTGACCTAGATATACAACGTGTGTGCGTGCGCACGAGAGGTTTGGGGGGGGGGGGGGCTAGATAGGCAATGCATGTATTTAGCGCGAGTGGATGAGAGGGAGAGGGAGAGAGAGAGAGATCAACATGGGGTGCAATGGCGGGTGTGTGAGGTAAATACATTTGGTAACAGAGTGGAAAAAGGGGTTGTGTAGTTGAGAGACTTAGAGATCGAAATATGGAGAGAAAGAATGAACGTGTGTTGGAAACTGATAGCTTCCTAAGGTGGTTAGGAGACTTAACAACGATGTTTCAATTCGGTGTACATTGTAAGATTTGAACTGAGGACCATGCATACGAGTAATTATTTTGATTTCGTGCCATACTAAGTTTCGAAGAGTTGACCTTGACTCAATTTGTTGTGCTTTTTTGTAGGTCATATGTTTGAATCCATCCAAAAGTTTTCTCACTACCATGGTGTTCATCATATACATACGAATTTGTATTAAAAAAGTAGCGTGGATATAGTGAAATGCGAAATCCACGTTATAATTGGAGATCGCTATGTGACACACACACTAATTCAAATAACTAATTATGTGACACACACTCTAATCCATGTTAGCGTGGATACTGTTTCAATTTTTTTCAAATAACTCCTCATTAATTAATTTATAGTACACCCTTTGTTCACTTTTATAAGACCTTGAAGACATTTCAGACAATGTGCAAAACAATTCATTTTAAGTTGTCTGAAACGACTTACAAAAGTGAAGGGAGGGCGTATCTCATTTCGAGTGACTAATTATTGTAAGGAAAACACGGGCATGGTAATATATACAGATTCGTTTGCAAATGAAAGAAGATTCGTTTGCATTCTCAAATGTAGGCGCACCAGGAAGACCAGGGTCATGTCGGGGTGGACGCTGCTTCGATGCCTTAAAGGCACCTGCCTTTGGGTCACTGACATGTGGGCCAGCCACTTGTTGGGCCCACATGTCATGGACACAAATGCGGGTGCCTTAAGGCACCAAAGCATAGTCCTGTCGGGGTAGTCGCGTGTGTTAGACGGACGCGTAGCACCCTGCCACCCACCCCCCTCCCTCGTCCCTCCCTCCCCCACTCCCTCCCTTGTCCCTCCCTCCCCCACTCCCTCCCTCGTCCCTCCCTTCTCCCCAAAAAAAAGGACAATGACAAAATAAGTTTGCTCTTCCATGTTTCTGATTGAAATATCTGGCGGCCCCAATTCCAGCCCTAAAAAATCTCTCTTATCCACTGTCCCCTTCCGTGCCTAGATTGCTCAAATCCCTAATTCATCGCCAACCCAAGCAAAGTTCGAATCGCCTCTCGTCTCATCTCTTTCGCCACCTCTGTGCCGGACGACAACGACGAAGACAATGGTCGCGCTTCACCACCGCACCGGAGCTACCTCGTCTACGGCCTCGGCAATAACCAGTGCGCAAACTGCATATCAATATATCTATCCTGCACAAGTATGCCAATAGTTTCAAACAACAGATTAGAAAAGTACTTAAGCTATGTTGTCATGATACGGGGACTTTCTGGTAGATGGCCTCGGCGTTTCCTCAAACTATGAAAATGCACAATAATTTGCTTGTCATCAATGCCTGCAAATCTCTGTCTCTCTCAACATAGCAGATCATCATTAGACACAAAATCCTTCAACGAGCTTGCAAAATGATTGCATTAGATCCCTCATTAGACACTATATGTTCATCACGAGGAGCATGTAAAATGTTTGCATCAAATCCTTCATTAGTAGTCTGTTCATTAGACACTTAAGGCTCAAGAACAACATGAGCTTGTATGTTTGCATCGGAAACTTGATTAGATACATCAGATCCAGTCAGTTCAGTATTGATTGGGGGAGTTATAAATTCAGTAGAAATTGGTTTCATTTGCTCATAGATTCCCTACATACAAGCAGTATTACAACACCGTCAGGTTGAACTATTGGCCACAAATTGAAGAGTTAAATTAGATATAATCAAGGATGTGATGTACCTGCTCGTTGTGCATGCTACACTTGCAAGCTGCGACTGTCCGTTTGCGCAAGCTCGAAGCCATGCCCGCGCTGCCGCCGATGCCTCCCACGCAGGCTACACCCAGGGTTGGATCTTCATCTCCTTGTCCTTCCATTCGCTTGAAGACCGGCGACCGCCCTCCAACAAGGGCGCGAGGAAGTGTTGTGTCGGTCTATCCAGCGGCGGCTAGGTTAGGAGCGAACGATACTGGAGGCTGGAGCGAATCAATTGGGATATTTCCTACTGTCGATCGATATGGGAGGCGCTCGTTTGGGCCGCGATCCTACTATAGGGAATTACTTGCACTTATGTTATTGGCACATCCAAATTGAGACATTTTTCTTCCTTTTTTACATTGCCTGCTCGTGCGTTGGGACAAACAAAACTAGCATGGGCCAACCTGGATGACTCATACTAGGTGCACACTTTCTAGCCACCTGAGGCGGCCGCCCATACCAGCCCCTATGGTGGCATCACCCCTTTTTGCGTGTATGATTGGGTAGTGAAAAATATTCCAGTGCCGCTTTTGATTTACCCACAGAATGGTTGAATTGCTTGTTTCTATGAACTGAGTTCGCCAATAATGTGAAGGATGCCAGTCTTTTCATCCTATTGTAGATTGCTTAGATCTCGATATGCTAAAAGTAATCGCATGAAATATACAGTAAAAGCCAGTGTGATGTGTGTGGCTACAACTAGTATGACTACACGTCCTCATATAACATATCAAGGATGCACCATCTGACCAGATTAACCATTGAACTTACCAATGCAGTGTGGGAAGAAAGAAGTATTGGGATTGCGTATCCAAGCAATTGATGCCATGGACTCCTTCGTACAACCTTGTAAGAGAAAAAGAAGTTGCAGTGTGCCTGTAAAAAGAACTAGCGTAAGTTCAGTTACCTGCTTCTGAGAATTTTAGTTAGCCACTTTTTGCAAAACTGTTCAATTATGTTGCTTGGCTTCATTTAGTTTTCTACTGATTACATAATGCCACCGCCTATTAATCATATTGTGGACCGCGCCTAGATATGTGTTTGATACTTAATGTTATGAATTACCTGTTTGCCTTAACTTAAATATCTACTTGTTTGTTTAATTGCTTTGCTGCTGCAAAAGCGGGTTACAATGATGTTAATAAGTACTTTTCAGCATCCAATTGAAACTCTTTAATTCCTTGTTTGTTTAATTGGTTTGCTGTTATAACTCCCAGTTGAGATGTTTTGCTAACTTCAACTTTTCTGAATCTAGTTGGAACTTTTAATGGCAAAACAGGTTAGCCCAAGATCAAAGAGCGAGGTCACCATGGACGTTGCATCATCCCATAGTAGTGGCACCAGCCCAATCGTGCATTATGAGTTGCCAACTGCTGATGCTCTAGAGGCTAAACTAGTGGTAGAAAGAGATTTTTCTTCTGCACTTAGAGATGAAGTTGACATGTTGAGGAAGCAAACAGCACAATCACAAGCAATATTCAAGACAACCATTAAATATTTGGTGGATTTCAAAACAAAGCAAGCTGAGACTGACCAGATTTTTAAGGTCCTGAAGGAAAAAAGGAAATTAAATTCCTACTTGGTAAATCATAGGTGAAATGTTCTTTCCATCGTTGAATAACCTTTGTGTTGTATGTTCATGTAATCAATCAAACCATTTGTTTTAGAGATCTTGTAATAATTATTTTTTTGGTTTTTTGGTTTGTAATTTTATTTGAGCACAAGTATGTATTAATTGATAAGACTCGGAGACATTTCATTTGGATTGCTGTGCCATACCTACAAATATGCCAATTGGGCTGAATCTGCATTCAACAATAGTAGTAGTATAGATGGACCATAAGTGGCACGCATCGGAAAGGGCCAAGATGCTGGCTAAAAAAGGATGTTTTTGTAGCAAAAAAAGTACGGCGGCCTGGCTTATGTATATTAGTTGATATTATTGATCCATATACTCTATAAGTGTTTATATGTCTGTTAGTTCTGTACATTCTTGGTTGATTGACTCGATATTTGAATCTTGATACATCACTTGTGTACATATCTAAATGGGAGTACACATTATGCTCTGTGTGACATTTCAGTTGGACATGAAGTGTTCCAAATATTCGAATTCACCTTACACTGGATTCTAGCTTCTGAATTTGAGTATCGGCATTTGTAAACCATATTCATATATGACAATGGAATAAATCTTTGTTGTCCTTTTGAAAATATATAAAAACACGTAGAATGATTTATAAAGATTGATATCGGAATACAAAATGGATTCGAATTTAGTTGCCATGGTAAACATGGATGCTTATTGTCCCAAAATTCGAAAGAAGTGGCAAAATATCCACTACCACGTCGGCTGCCCAAAGCCAAGTGTCTGGGAGATGGAAATTACTGTCTACCCATTACACGGACAATCCATCGGCCCGATTTCCACTACTCTAAATAGGGGTAGGTTAGTAACTTCAATTAGATGTGACACGACCGCCTCTGAGCCCATTCCGACATGGTGGGCGTCAAACATGGGCGGAAAAACACATTTGATTCAAGCTCGTCCAAAAGACCTCTGTTTCTCCCTCCATTCCACATTCATACACGGTGGGCGGCAAAACAAACTCGACTCTGCCGAAATCGATGTAGGCAAATATTTTCAATAGGAGCAGGTTTGTAAGTTCACTCAGACATGACACAACCGCCCTACCTATCAGCCCCGTTCGACACAGATCTGGATGACTCTAAGTCACAAACCGGATACGTGTATATTTTGAATGGAGGGGCAGTAAGCTGGTGCAGTTGCAAGCAAAGCGTCGTGGCGGGATCTACATGTGAAGCGGAGTACATGGCAGCCTCGGAGGCAGCGCATGAAGCAATATGGATGAAGGAGTTCATCACCGACCTAGGAGTCATACCCAATGCATCGGGGCCAATCACTCTCTTCTGTGACAACACTGGAGCTATTGCCCTTGCCAAGGAGCCCAGGTTTCACAAGAAGACCAGGCACATCATGCGTCGCTTCAACACCATCCGTGAAAATGTTCAAGATGGAGACATAGATATTTGCAAAGTACATACGGATCTGAACTAAACCTCTTCCGCGAGCAAAACATGATCAACACCAGAACTCTATGGGTGTTCGATTCATCACAATGTAACTAGATTATTGACTCTAGTGCAAGTAGGAGACTGTTGGAAATATGCCCTAGAGGCAATAATAAAATGATTACTATAATTATATTTCCTTTATCATGATAATTGTCTATTATTCATACTATGATTGTGTTATCCGGAAATCGTAATACATGTGTGAATACATAGACCACAACATGTCCCCAGTGAGCCTCTAGTTAACTAGCTCGTTGATCGACTGATAGTCATGGTTTCCTGACTATGGACATTGGATGTCGTTGATAACGGGATCACATCATTAGGAGAATGATATGATGGACAAGACCCAATCCTAAGCATAGCACAAGATCGTGTAGTTCATTTGCTAGAGCTTTTCCAATGTCAAGTATCCTTTCCTTAGACCATGAGATCGTGTAACTCCCGGATACCGTAGGAGTGCTTTGGGTGTACCAAACGTCACAACATAACTGGGTGACTATAAAGGCATACTACGGGTATCCGCGAAAGTGTCTCTTGGGTCGACACGGATCGAGACTGGGATTTGTCACTCCATATGACGGAGAGGTATCTCTGGGTCCACTTGGTAATGCATCATCATAATGAGCTCAATGTGACCAAGTGTTTGGACACGGGATCATGCATTACAGTACGACTAAAGTGACTTGCCGGTAACGAGATTGAACGAGGTATTGGGATACCGACGATCGAATCTCGGGCAAGTAACGTACCGATTGACAAAGGGAATTGTATACGGGGTTACTCGAATCCTTGACATCGTGGTTCATCCGATGAGATCATCGTGGAACATGTGGGAGCCAACACGGGTATCCAGATCCCGCTATTGGTTATTGACCGGAGAGTCGTCTCGGTCATGTCTGCATGTATCCCGAACCCATAGGGTCTACACACTTAAGGTTCGGTGATGCTAGGGTTGTAGAGATATTAGTATGCGGAAACCCAAAAGTTATTCGGAGTCCCGGATGAGATCCCGGACGTCACAATGAGTTCCGGAATGGTCCGGAGGTGAAGAATTATATATAGGAAGTCCAGTTTCGGCCATCGGGAAAGTTTCGGGGGTCACCGGTATTGTACCGGGACCACCGGAAGGGTCCCGGGGGTCCACCGGGGGGGGGCACCTATCTCGGAGGTCCCCATGGGCTGAAGTAGGAGGGGAACCAGCCCCTGGTGGGCTGGTGCGTCCCCCTTGGGCCTCCCCCTGCGCCTAGGGTTGGAAACCCTATGGGTGGGGGCACCCCACTTGGCTTGGGGGCAAGCCAACCCTCTTGGCCCCCCCCTTGAGATCCAATCTCTAGGGGGCCGTCCCCCCCCCCCCCAGGGCCCCTGTATAAAGAGGGGGGAGGGAGGGCTGTGCACCCCTTCTCCTGGCGGCTCCCTCTCCCTCTGCAACACCTCTTCCTCTCGTAGAGCTTGGCGAAGCCCTGCCGAGATCGCTGCTACTTCCACCACCATGCCGTCGTGTTGCTGTATCTCCATCAACCTCTCCTTCCCCCTTGTTGGATCAAGAAGGAGGACACGTCTTCCCCAACCGTACGTGTGTTGAACGCGGAGGTGATGTCCGTTCAGCACTAGGATCATCAGTGATTTGGATCACGACGAGTACGACTCCATCAACCCCGTTCTCTTGAACGCGTCCGCTCGTGATCTACAAGGGTATGTAGATGCACTCCTCTCTCTCGTTGCTAGATGAACTCCATAGATTGATCTTGGTGAAGCATAGAAACATTTTATTTTCTGCAATGTTCCCCAACAGTGGCATCATGAGCTAGGTCTATGCGTAGTTTTTATTTGCACGAGTAGAACACAAATTTGTTGTGGGCATAGATTTTATCAACTTTCTTGCCACTACTAGTCTTATTTTGAGTCGGTGGCATCGTGGGATGAAGCGGCCCGGACCGACCTTACACATACGCTTACGTGAGACAGGTTCCACCGACTGACATTCACTAGTTGCATAAGGTGGCTAGCGGGTGTCTATCTCTCCCACTTTAGTCGGAGCGGATTCGATGAAAATGGTCCGTATGAAGGGTAAATAGAAATTGGCATATCACGTTGTGTCTTTCACGTAGGTAAGAAAACGTTCTTGCTAGAACCCTATTGCAGCAACGTAAAACATGCAACAACAATTAGAGGACGTCTAACTTGTTTTTGCAGCATATGCCTTGTTATGTGATATGGCAAAAAGTTGTGATGAATGATATATATGTCATGTATGAGATCATGTTCTTGTAAGAGGAATCACAACTTGCATGTCGATGAGTATGACAATCTGCAGGAGCCATAGGAGTTGTCTTAATTATTGTATGACCTGCGTGTCAATGAACGCCATGTAATTACTTTACTTTAATGCTAAACCGTTAGCCATAGTAGTAGAAGTAATAGTTGGCGAGCAACTTCATGGAGACACGACGATGGAGATCATGATGATGGAGATCATGGTGTCATGCCGGTGACGAAGATGATCATGGCGCCCCGACGATGGAGATCAAAGGAGCTATATGATATTGGCCATATCATGTCACTGTTTGATTGCATGTGATGTTTATCATGTTTATGCATCTTATTTGCTTAGAACGACGGTAGTAAATAAGACGATCCCCCATAATAATTTCAAGAAAGTGTTCCCCCTAACTGTGCGCCGTTGCGAAAGTTCCTTGTTTCGAAGCACCACGGGATGATCGGTTGTGATAGATTCTAACGTTCACATACAACAGGTGTAAGACAGATTTACACATGCATAAACACTTAGGTTAACTTGACGAGCCTAGCATGTACAGACATGGCCTCGGAACACAAGAGACCGAAAGGTCGAACATGAGTCGTATGGAAGATACGATCAACATGGAGATGTTCACCGATGATGACTAGTCCATCTCACGTGATGATCGGACACGGCCTAGTTGACTCGGATCATGTATCACTTAGATGACTAGAGGGATGTCTAATCTGAGTGGGAGTTCATTAAATAATTTGATTAGATGAACTTAATTATCATGAACTTAGTCTAAAAACCTTTTCAAAAATGTCTTGTAGATCAAATGGCCAACGCTCATGTCAACCTCAACTTCAACGCGTTCCTAGAGAAAACCAAGCTAAAAGATGATGGCAGCAACTATATGGACTGGGTTCGGAACCTAAGGATCATCCTCATAGCTGCCAAGAAAGCATATGTCCTAGAAGGACCGCTAGGTGAAGCACCCATCCCAGAGAACCAAGACGTTATGAACGCTTGGCAGTCACGTACTAATGATTACTCCCTCGTTCAGTGCGGCATGCTTTATAGCTTGGAACCGGGGCTCCAAAAGCGTTTTTAGCAACACGGAGCATATGAGATGTTCGAGGAGCTAAAAATGGTTTTCCAAGCTCATGCCCGGGTCAAGAGATATGAAGTCTCCGACAAGTTCTATAGTTGTAAGATGGAGGAAAATAGTTCTGTCAGTGAGCTGGACATTAACCTCCCGAACGAGGCGGTCATTGACAGAATCCTTCAGTCGCTCCCACCTAGCTACAAGAGCTTTGTGATGAACTACAATATGTAGGGGATGGTCAAAACTATTCCTGAAGTATTTCCAATGCTGAAGTCAGCGGAGGTGGAAATCAAAAAGGAGCATCAAGTGTTGATGGTCAATAAAACCACTAGTTTCTAGAAAGGCAAGGGTAAGAAGAACTTCAAGAAGGAAGGCAAGGGAGTTGCTGCGCCTGGTAAGCCAGTTACCGGGAAGAAGCCAAAGAATGGACCCAAGCCTGAGACTGAGTGCTTTTATTGCAAAGGGAAGGGTCACTGGAAGTGGAACTGCCCAAAATACTTAGCGGACAACAAGGCCGGCAACACCAAAGGTATATGTGATATACATGGAATTGATGTGTACCTTACCAGTACTCGTAGTAGCTCCTGGGTATTTGATACCGGTGCGGTTGCTCATATTTGTAACTCAAAGAAGGAGCTGCGGAATAAGCGGAGACTGGCAAAGGACGAGGTGACGATGCGCGTCGGGAATGGTTCCAAGGTCGATGTGATCGCCGTCGGCACGCTACCTCTACATTTACCTACGGGATTAGTTTTAAACCTCAATAATTGTTATTTAGTGCCAGTTTTGAGCATGAACATTGTATCTGGATTCGTTTAATGCGAGATGGCTACTCATTTAAATCCGAGAATAATGGTTGTTCTATTTATATGAGAGATATGTTTTATGGTCATGCCCCGTTGGTCAATGGTTTATTCTTAATGAATCTCGAACGTGATGTTACACATATTCATAGTGTGAATACCAAAAGATGTAAGGTTGATAACGATAGTCCCACAGACTTGTGGCACTGCCGCCTTGGTCACATTGGTGTCAAGCGCATGAAAAAGCTCCATGCTGATGGGCTTTTAGAGTCTATCGATTATGAATCATTTGACACATGTGAACCATGCCTCATGAGAAAAATGACCAAGACTCTGTTCTTCGGAGTCTGCATGTCTCCCGAACCCATAGGGTCTACACACTTAAGGTTCGGTGACGCTAGGGTTGTAGAGATATTAGTATGCGGAAACCCGAAAGTTGTTCGGAGTCCCGGATGAGACCCCGAACGTCACGAGGAGTTCCGGAATGGTCCGGAGGTGAAGAATTATATTTAGGAAGTCCTGTTTCGGCCATCGGGAAAGTTTTGGGGGTCACCGGTATTGTATCGGGACCACCGGAAGGGTCCTGGGGGTCCACCGGGTGGGGCCACCTATCCCGGAGGGCCCCATGGGCTGAAGTGGGAGGGGAACCAGCCCCTGGTGGGCTGGTGAGCCCCCCTTGGGCCTCCCCCTGCGCCTAGGGTTGGAAACCCTAGGGGTGGGGGGCGCCCCACTTGGCATGGGGGGCAAGCCAACCCCCTTGCCCCCCTTGAGATCCAATCTCTAGGGGGCCGGCGCCCCCCTAGGGCCCGTATATGAAGAGGGGGGAGGGAGGGTTGTGCACCCCTGCTCCTGGCGCCGCCCTCTCCCTCTGCAACACCTCCTCCTCTCGTAGAGCTTCGCGAAGCCCTGTCGAGATCGCTGCTACTTCCACCACCACGCCGTCGTCCTGCTGGATCACCATCAACCTCTCCCTCCCCCTTGCTGGATCAAGAAGGAGGAGATATCTTCCCCAACCGTACATGTGTTGAACGCGGAGGTGCTGTCCGTTCAGCACTAGGATCATCGGTGATTTGGATCACGACGAGTACGACTCCCTCAACCCCGTTCTCTTGAACGCTTCCGCTCGCGATCTACAACGGTATGTAGATGCACTCCTCTCTCTCGTTGCTAGATGAACTCCATAGATTGATCTTGGTGAAGCGTAGAAAATTTTATTTTCTGCAACGTTCCCCAACATAACACCCCATCCCCACACCAGCCTCCGTCCGTCACCCCATCCATTGCTGCCGTCCTCCACCACATCCATCGCCACCGTCCTCAACCATGCCGGAGCGCCTATCAATACCGCGTCGTCCACTGCTAGAGATGGATGTTTCTCATCCACAGCGATGGACCAATAGCCTTGCATCGCATCCTCTCGCTTCATCAGCGCCGTCGTTCTCTTTGCCGGGGCCGCTCACACGACCTTCTCTTCCACCACAATAGGACTTATCCCCCGATGCACCCGTCTACCGTCGTAGATCTATTTCAACACCACCGACAGCCATCGCCCCCCAGATGCCTACATGGCACCGCAAGAGAGGTGGTACTTCATATCGCCTCAACTTTTTGATCTCAACCAGAAAATAGATCTTAACTTGGTTACTCTACTTTCTTTTCAGCTCTTAGAATTTAGTTCTTAGTTCGAAGCAAATTATGGATGCTGAATATCATTTCTTCGGTTTGCAGCTTCAAATCTGCCATGGGACGGCCATAATACGGTTTAATTGATCATGTTTAGAGTTTAATTGATCATGTTGGTTCCATGGTGGTTTCTTTAATAGAAATGAGAGGGGAAACCCTCTTTTGCTAAAAAAATATGCTTAGAGTTTCCCCCTTTTATGATCACTATACGATCAGAATACGTCCTTCATGTCATAATAACACTGCTCCACCCATCAAGCTAAACAAGCTTAGTTGTTCAAATACGAATCTGATATTATTAAAATAGAGTTGTTTAATTGGTCAGGTAAATGTTCCTAAATTAGTTTCGAAAATGCATGTTCGCCGCTCGGGTGTGTATCTCTATAGGGTGCCCACGGTGGGCCGGCCCACCCTGGGACTTTGGGTCGTGCCAGGCCATGATTCCCCTCTGTTCTGCTACGCGCTTCCGATCTCTACTCGCCCCCAGCCGCCTGCCTCACCGGCGACTTGCCGTCCCCGGACGGCATGACTCTAGGAGGAGACACCAGACTAACAGGAGGCCAGGAGCTGCTCGCCCAACAGCGTCACCGCTGCTTGGGCGGCCGCCGTGCCTACCTTCCCAGTCCGTTTAGGGCTCAGGCGTGCAGCACCCACCAAGCCAACCCTATTTATCCTGAGATACGTCGTCAACACTTAGCAGCCACTCCTCATCACCCATTTCCTAATTTATTCATTACTCATTAGGAAGGACTATCATTAGGGTTTGTTGTGTGCTTAGTGCTACCTACACTTACTGGTTCAGATGCATTTCGATAATCTTTAGTACCTCTAAAGTTCATAGGGTTTTCAAAATTCCGGCCCTCGGAACAGCCACTAGTCATTTTGGATTGTTGGTCGTAGTGACATTGACCCAAATTACTACTGCAAGCTTGGTTTGTTGACAATTTTACTTGTCTTTCTTACTCATTTGATATAATATACAATTATTCATGTCGATTAGTTGAAAACAATAAGTGCTAGACAAACTTCTTCATTCAAAGTTTGGACGGTCTCTTACTGCAGTTAAAATTCTACATACTTGTCCTAGTAAGCTCACAAGTAAATGATTGATTCACTACATCTATGCTTGCCTTGTCAAATTTGTTGTCAATATTCTTTTAGGGTGGACCACCCCGTTTCTAAATACTGGAACCGTAGACATGAGTGAATAGTATTTCTCTATGTGATCTCTTCCATCATGTGTGGGCAACGAACACTGCATTGTATAGAAAGAAAGTGTCATTTCCCGCTTTTACATAGGTTTCGATCTTTTACATGGAATACAATCTGCCTACTTGCTTTGTGTCGCACTACCAACACATCACCCTTGAAGCTAAACATTGTTCCACTCATAATTGCTTAGTTTATTTGTTCAAATATGAATTTCATATGATTCTAATGTTCCTACTTCAGTTTTGAAATGTGTGCCTGCCTGTTATAGAGACATAAGGGGTTTGTATTTCTGTGTGTGGTCTGGTCAGCATGGTTGGGGGGGTGAACTTTGCATATGCAGGGGTTTATAGGGAGACACTCTTCAAGATGAATCCGTAATGCATTCCATAGATAATCTGACTACTGTTTATGTTTTCATGAATCTCAGATTCTGAACAGCATCATAATGATTATGATCTTGCGCGCATGAAAAGAATAAAGTAGAACAATGCCATCGTTGTCAAACTTGGCATTAAGGGACTGTAATCAAGTCTGGATCCAATGCAATGCAAACGCTCTCCACCTGCAGATTCATGCTCAGAATATGATCCTAATAGTGATTCTAAGCTAGAGGGAGACCTAAGTCAATGTAGCTCCCCAGTGGAGGAGTCAGAGGAAGATGCCCTATCTTATTCACCCATCAAGGTACTTGCTCTAACTTTCCAAGGTTACATTGCTCACACATATCTTGCAACTGATGCTTTGCATTGCTTCTCCTTCGTTGAACTGCCATTAGCTTAGTTTACACATCATGTATGTGAATACGCCCTGCCCATCCATTTTCATTACATATTCCATCTGTCATCATACCATATTTATCCATTCAAATGTTGTTCTTGTGTATTAGACGTTCAAAAGGAAGTGGGCGATTGCTGATCATGGAGGCGCACAAGCAAAGTATTTGGAAAAGGTAGTGGCACCTGATAAATCAAATATCCCATAAGGTGTAGTTGCAATATCACTTGACCCACAAAACACCCCAACTCTAGCAGACTCTAGCCCTACTACACTGGTCATTTCTGATGCCCCAACTCAGCAGACCCCAACTGCAGCAAACAGTATGATTATGCCAGCAAACATAGCACCAGCTCTACGATGCAAACCCCCCATTCCAGCAAAGAGTACATCAAATCTAGTTGCCAAATCCCTTTTTGAACCAGAGAGAGCCCGAATTGGAGCAAATAGGACCCCTGTTCCATTTCTTCCAAGTTTAGAAGACGAAGCTTATGTTGTTGTCAGGAACTTTGTGCGCATCTTTCCTTCATGGAAAGATTATACCACAGACACAGAACAATTTCCAGTCTTCCTCCGCAACTTACGTGTAAGTAATGTACTAATGTTATTCATGGTCATTACTGCATATGTTTCAACTGACAAAAGACACAAGACTTCATTCTTTTAAATAGGCGAGGAGCAAACTGGATTGTGAAGACGAGCAAGGGTTGGTTGCACTTTTCAAGCACTCGTTGATGAAGTATCATTCCTACCTGAGGCAAGCGCACTTCGATGGCAATCCTCTGAATGAAATTTCTATAAAGTCTCCGGTGCTCTATTTATCCAACGGTGACTGGAATAATCTTGTTACACATTGGTCTCGGCTGCAGCGTAAGGTACTTTCTATGATATCACATCACAATTTGAACTACATTTCTGCATTTGCCTTAATGTCTCACTTGTACGAAAACTGTTAGCACAAGAACATTCATTCTTCAAGGGACCACAAAATCTCGCAACTATAATGCACACTGCATTGCTCTTGTGAGTACCTCTTGCCCTGTATGACCATACTTACTTTCGTAGATATTTGATTATGTAGCACCACTGCACATGTTAGCCTTGTAATCGTCCATTTGGTGGATATTATAAGATCCGTATGGACTCTTACATAAATTTAGAATCAACCCAATTCTTTTGAAGAGGTTTAGCTCTGCAGTCCTCTTGTAAGGACTGAACATGCTCTATCACTGTACTTACATTAAAAGCTACTCCCTCTGTCCCATAATATAAGAACGTTTTGTACTGTACACCAGTGTTCAAAACACTCTTGTATTATGGGAAGAGGGATTGGTTCATTGTGTAGCATTCTGCATCTTATCTCCCCCACCCACCATTTACTAAAAAAGATCAGATCTATATTTAATCTTACCAACAAGTAGAATATAGACAATGCCAGTGCAGAAGTGTAGCCCATTGCTCTTGTCAGTACATTTTGTCCTGTAACGCTTGTACTTCCAGGGATTGGTAATTGGTTATGTAGCATCAATCTACATCTTATCTTCATTATCCTCTATCCCTTCCAGTATTATCATATGTATAATTACTCTCTACAAAATGTAGAGTATAGGCAATGCTTATGAAGAAGATTTTGTGCTGAAATTCTTGAGCTATCCTTCCCTTGACATGTAGAAGGGCATTTTAAAGCCTGTGTTAACTGTTAATGTAAGTCAGTCCTTTTAGAGCCTTTAACCTCAATTGCTCTTTAATTTGCTCATACTCCCTATCGTTTACTGCTGTTTAGTCTGATGTTTCTACCAAAATGTGTTCGCAAGAACCGTAAGTTCTAAGTTTTACTTGTAAAACCAAATTCCTTATTCATACCATGCACATTACTTAATACTCCCTATATGTATGCTTGTTTTTGTGGATCTATAATCCAGTGTGTGGTGAGGCAGCCCAGGTTTGCACCTTGTCATCTCCTGTTTTATCTTACTGATGTGGTTGATGATATGAACAACATGCCATACACATTATATAAAATAGATACAATGATTTTATTTTCCCTTCATCTATGCTTGTTATGTTGACATGGTAATCCAGTAGTGTGGTAAAGCTCCCCGCATTATGAACAATGCCAAATTATGCTATTGATATTTTAAACTTACTCTTTATTTTCTAATTTGAAATTGGATGGAATTGACTTCATAGTTATCATCTTTGTTTATACACGTGCAAAACCTATCATCTCTCCGCTTTGTTTCAGGGTGATATGCCTGATGGCATGCACAAGTCTGCTGAAGGCTGTGAGACAAACCCAACTTATATTGCAGCAAAGAAGGCAAAACATCTTGAAGATAGCAAGACAACCCCAAAGCCTTGTCTTGACAAGCTAACAGAATTCGTTGTCTGGATCAGTTCGACTTCTTCAGTCCCAAGTTCTAGCAGAAAGGCATTCTACAACTCAACTTCGACTTGAAGTCCTATCTAATAAAGATTGCGGAGAACACCAATGAGAACCTCATCGCTAAACAGCCACACCTGGAAGCTATGACCGACATGCTAGGCCGGTCTCACAGCCTTGCTCAGTGGCTTGCGTAGCAGTTCCCCGCAAGGCTAACCTTTCTTGAACTGTCTTGGAAGTGGTCTCGGTTCAGTATTATTTTGTATGCTGCAATGGTGCCCAGATTTTGTAATCTGCTTCTTTGTTGCGCTTTATGATCACTGGTGGAAAACTTCGATGCCAAGTGGATGTAATATACCTTAAATCCTTTATTGTATAGTGTAGGTTTATTCTTAGTTACTATTCCATAATTTCTTTATTGTATAGAGTAGGTTTGTTCTTAATTCCTACTAGTTACTGCCATCATTCGCAATCTGAAAAAAAATCAGATGTAGTCGACCGGGCCGAAACATTCGACTCTAGGGCCTGGTTTTTAGCAGGCCATAATTGGGCCGGCCTGCGTCTTTCTTGGGCCCGAATGATTGGGGCCTTCACACATTGCGCCAGGCCCAAACTTACACCGGCCTATATTTTAGTTGGGCCTTTTGTCGACCCAGCGCTTAGATTGGCCTAGGTAGCGTTGGCCCATTAACAGGTGGAATATTGTACTAGCCTGTTACAGTCGAGATGAAACCACGGGCCTTTAGCAGGCCAAAATGCATGTTGGGCCTAAATTTTCACTAGTCGTCGACGGGCCTTCAGCAGGCTAAAATGTAGACCGGGCCTTTTTGGGCCCAGTTAGCTCATGGGTCGTTACCAGGCCGAAACATATTTTGGGCCTTAGTTGGCCCACTGATATCATGGGCCTTTAAGAGGCCGAAAGCTTAGTACATGCATCAATGGGCCGAATTACGCGACAGGCCTTTAACAGGCCGAAACTCACATTGGGCTTAACTGTTGCCACCTTTAGTACGGGCCGTTAGTGGGCCCGATGTCCCGTCGGACCATATATGACCCATGGGCAGCACGTGCCATTTCCAGGCCGAAAGTCACACCGGGCTGAAATGGGCCCATGTCTACATCAGGCCTCAAACAAGCCGAAAGTCACACCAGGCTGAAATGAGCCCATGTCTTCATCAGGCATCTAACAGGCCGAAAGTCAATGGGCCGTAGTTGGGCCCAAATATTCGGCGAACAATTAACGGGCCAGATCTGGCTTCGGGCCGCAAATAGGCCCAATTATTGGGTGAACAATTAATGGGCCAGATCTAGCTTCGAGCCGTAAATGGGCCCAAATTTTGGCCGAACAATTAACGGGCCAGATCTGGCTTTGGGCTGTAAATGGGCCTTTATTAAGAAGGCTGTTATTGGGCTGGCCCACTAATACGTCTCCAACGTATCTATAATTTTTGATTACTCCATGCTACTTTATCTACTGTTTTGGACTATATTGGGCTTTATTTTCCACTTTTATATTATTATTGGGACTAACCTATTAACCGAAGGCCCAGCCCAGAATTGTTGTTTTTTGCCTATTTCAGTATTTCGAAGAAACAGAATATCAAACGGAGTCCAAACGGAATAAAACCTTCAGGAACATGATTTCCTCACCGAACGTGATCCAGGAGACTTGGACACTACTCCAAGAAGTGCCAGAGGCGGTACGAGGGTGGAGGGCGCCCCCCTGGGCACACCCCCTGCCTCGTGGGCCCCCTGTTGCTCCACCGACATACTCCTTCCTCCTATATATACCTACGTACCCCCGTCAGATTATATACAGAGCCAATAACCTAATTCCACCGCCGCAACCTTCTGTATCCGCGAGATCCCATCTTGGGGCCTGTTCCGGAGCTCTGCAGGAGAGGGCATCTACACGGAGGGCTTCTACATCAACACCATAGCCTCTCCGATGAAGTGTGAGTAGTTTACTTCAGACCTTCGGGTCCATGGCTTCTTCTCTCTTTTTGGATCTCAATACAATGTTCTCCCTCTCTCTTATGGAGATCTATTTGATGTAATCTTCTTTTTTGTATTGTGTTTATTGAGACCGACGAATTGTGGCTTTATGATCCAGCTTATCTATGAACAATATTTGATTCTTCTCTGAAATCTTTTATGTATGATTGAGTTATCTTTGCAAGTCTCTTCGAATTATCCGTTTTGTTTGGCCAACTAGATTGGTAGTTATTGCCATGGGAAAAGTGTTTAGCTTTTGTTTCAATCTTGCGGTGTCCTTACCCAGTGACAGAAAGGGTTGCAAGGCACGTATTGTATTGTTGCCATCGAGGATAGCAAGATGGGTTTTTTATCATATTGCATGAATTTATCCCTCTACATCATGTCATCTTGCTTAAGGTGCTACTCTATTTTTACTTAATACTCTCGATGCATGCCGGATAGCGGTCGATGAGTGGAGTAATAGTAGTAGATGCAGAATCGTTTCGATCTACTTGTCTTGGACGTGATGCCTATATACATGATCATACCTAGATAATCTCATAATTATTCGCTTTTCTATCAATTGCTCAACAGTAATTTGTTCACGCACCATAGAATACTTATGCTCTTGAGAGAAGCCACTAGTGAAACCTGTGGCCCCCGAGTCTATTCTCATCATATCAATCTCCATTACTTTATTTACTTGCTTTGTTTTTACTTTGCCTTTTACTTTTTACTTTGCATCTCTATATCAAAAATACCAAAAATATTATTTATCATCTCTATAAGATCTCACTCTCGTAAGTAACCGTGAAGGGATTGACAACCCCTAATCGCATTGGTTGCGAGTAGCTATCGATTTGTGTAGGTACGAGGTACTTGTGCGTGATCTCCTACTGGATTGATACCTTGGTTCTCAAAAACTGAGGGAAATACTTACGCTACTTTACTGCATCATCCTCTCCTCTTCGGGGAAACCAACGCAGTGCTCAAGAGGTAGCAAGAAGAATTTCTGGCGCCGTTGCCGGGGAGTTTGTGCAAAAGACAACTATACCAAGTACCCATCACAATCCCTATCTCCCGCATTACATTATTTTCCTCTCGTTTTCCTCTCCCCCACTTCACCCTTGCCATCTTATTCGCCCTCTCTTTCCCAATCTCCTCCTCTCTTTATATTTTGCCTTTTTCTTGTTTGCCTTTGCTTGTGTGTTGGATTACTTGTTACCATGGCCGAATCAAAAAGAACTAAGGGAATTCTCCCGAGTTCTAGTACCTTGGATAACCTATCTATCCTTTCTAAGCTCATAAATCATGATGCTATAGAAAGACCCACCGGGATCACTAATGAGAACTTAGATGATTTTGATGATCATGATTCCGGAATCTTTCGCTATTTACTTGATGAATCTTTAAAAGATGCTTGGGATGGGTTATTAAGGATCTGGGCTATTTATGTGCCACAATATCAAATCGATGTTTACTTAAAAGGTTTCTATGTTGGCTTGCCCACCTCTTTCAAACAAGTTCTAGATTTTATTTTGGAAGAAGGTTTTATTGAAGGGGATGATATAGATACTTATGAGAAAATGAAAACCATATTTGGGCACCCTTTAAATGATAAAGTTGAATCAACTACTCTCTTATGCTTTTATCAAAATGAAATTATTAAAGAGATGAAGTCTAGCTTGGATGCAAATTTCCGTAACATGCTTAATCTCACCTCATCCATTAATGGCAATGTTCTTAATCTGAATAGAAGGATGAATGACTTGGGAAGGAGATCTTCTCTAGCCACTTATGGATTGCCCACCAAAGATGGCAAAACTTAGATCTATCCTCGCTATCAAGCCTAGCTAGAGGCGTTAAACAATAGCGCTTGTTGGGAGGCAACCCAATTATATTTTTGTTCTTTGTTTTTGTTCCTGTTTAGTGTTAATTTTTTTTCTACTTTCTTTTTAGATGTGGTTTTATGTTTTAATTAGTGTTTGTGCCAAGTAGAACCTATAGGATAAGCTATGATGATAGTTGATTTGATTCTGCTGAAAAACAGAAACTCTGCGCTCACGAGAAAAAATTCAATAAATCACAGGAACGTGCCTTTGCATTGATTATTTTTTCTGCTGATCAATAAACAAATTTTCCAGTACTTACTAGTTTTGTAGAATTTTTAGACTTCCATAAGTGTGCGTTAGTTACAGATTGCTACAGACTGTTCTGTTTTTGACAGATTCTGTTTTTCGTGTGTTTTTTGCTTATTTCAATGTATCTATGGCTAACAAATTAGTTTATAAACCATAAGGAAGTTGGAATACAGTAGGTTTAACACCAATATAAATAAAGAATGAGTTCATTACAGTACCTTGAAGTAGTCTTTTGTGTTCTTTCACTAACGGAGCTCACGAGATTTCTATTGAGTTTTGTCTTGTGAAGTTTTCAAGTTTTGGGTGAATTCTTTTGATGGATTATGGAACAAAGAGTGGCAAGAGCCTAAGCTTGGGGATGCCCATGGAACCCCCAAGATAATCCAAGGCCACCAAAAAGTCGAAGCTTGGGGATGCCCCGGAAGGCATCCCCTCTTTTGTCTACTTCCATCGGTAATTTACTTGGAGCTATATTTTTATTCACTACATGTCATGTGTTTTACTTGGAGCGTCTTGTATTATTTGTGTCTTTTATTGTTAGTTTGCCACAATCATCCTTGCTGTACACACCTTTTGAGAGAGCCATATATGATTTGGAATTTTCTAGAATACTCTATGTGCTTCACTTATATCTTTTGAGCTTGATAGTTTTGCTCATAGTGCTTCACTTATATCTTTTGAGCTTGATAGTTTTGCTCATAGTGCTTCACTTATATCTTTTGAGCATGATAATTTTTGCTCTAGTGCTTCACTTAGATCTTTTAAGAGCATGGTGGTGGATTTGTTTTAGAGAATCTATTGATCTCTCATGCTTCACTTAGACTATTTTGAGAGTTGTTAATAGCATGGTAATTCGCTTAATGTTAATATACTTGGTATTCAAGATATGTGAAACTTTCTTTTGAGTGCGTTGAATACTAAGATAAGTTCGATGCCTGATAATTGTTTTCAGATATGGAGGTGATAATATCAAAGCAATGCTAGTTGGGGTGATTATGAATTCAAAGAATGCTTGTGTTGAAGTTTGTGATTCCCGTAGCATGCACCTATGGTGAACCGCTTGTGATGAAGTCGGAGCACAATTTTATTTATTGATTGTCTTCCTTATGAGTGGCAGTCGGGGATGAGCGATGGTATTTTCCTACCAATCTATCCCCCTAGGAGTATGCATTTAATGCTTTGATTTTTGATGACTTCTAAATTTTTGCAATAAGTGCATGAGTTCTTTTGATTAATGTTGAGTCCATGGATTATACGCACTCTCACCCTTCCACCTTTGCTAACCCCTCTAATAGCGCGCACTTTTTGCCGGTATCATACACGCACCATATACCTTACTCAAAATTGCCACCATACCTACCTATCATGGAATTTCCATAGCCATCCCGAGATATATTGCCATGCAACTTTCCACCGTTCCGTTCATATGACACACATTACTTTTTTCATATTGATTTTTGCATGAACATGTAGTTGACATTGTATTTGTGGCAAGGCCACCTTCATAATTTTCATACATGTCACTCTTGATTCATTGCATATCCCGGTACACCGCCGGAGGCATTCATATAGAGTCATATCTTGTTCTAAGTATCGAGTTGTAATTGTTGAGTTGTAAGAAAAATAAAAGTGTGATGATCATTATTATTAGAGCATTGTCCAAGTGAGGAAAGGATGATTGAGACTATGATTCCCCCATAAGTCAGGATGAGACTCCGGACTTTATAAAAAAATAAATGAGGCCAAAGAAGCCCAAATAAAAAAGAGGCCAAAGAAGCCCACCAAAATAAAAAAAAGAGATGAAAAAAAATCTGAGAGAAACTTTTTCCTCACTTGTGCTTTAAAATAGCACCATGATCTTCATGATAAAGAGTCTCATATGTTGTCACTTTCATCTACTAGTGGGAAATTTTCATTATAGAACTTGGTTTGTATATTCCAATGATGGGCTTCCTCAAAAGTGCCCTAGGTCTTCGTGAGCAAGCAAGTTGGATGCACACCCACTTAGTTTCTTTTGTTGAGCTTTCATATACTTATTGCTCTAGTGCATCCGTTGCATGGCAATCCCTACTCACTCACATTGATATCTATTAATGGGCATCCCCATAGCCCGTTGATACGCCTAGTTGATGTGAGACTATCTTCTCCTTTTTTGTCTTCTCCACAACCACCATTCTATTCCACCTATAGTGCTATGTCCATGGCTCACGCTCATGTTTTGTGTGAAAGTTGAAAAAGTTTGAGATTTCTAAAGTATGAAACAATTTCTTGGCTCGTCATCGGGGTTGTGCATGATTAAATATTTTATGTGATGAAGATAGAGCATAGCCAGACTATATGATTTTGTAGGGATAACTTTCTTTAACCATGCTATTTTGAGAAGACATGATTGCTTTAATTTGTATGCTTGAAGTATTATTACTTTTATGTTAATATTCATGTCAGAATTAAGAAGATTTACATTGAAATTATGCCAAAGTATCACTCCGCATCAAAAATTATTTTTTATCATTTACCTACTCGAGGACGAGCAGGAATTAAGCTTGGGGATGCTTGATACGTCTCCAACGTATCTATAATTTTTGATTACTCCATGCTACTTTGTCTACTGTTTTGGACTATATTGGGCTTTATTTTCCACTTTTATATTATTATTGGGACTAACCTATTAACCGGAGGCCCAGCCCAGAATTGTTGTTTTTTGCCTATTTCAGTATTTCGAAGAAACAGAATATCAAATTGAGTCCAAACGGAATAAAACCTTTGGGAACGTGATTTCCTCATTGAACGTGATCCAGGAGACTTGGACCCTACTCCAAGAAGTGCCAGAGGCGGTCACGAGGGTGGAGGGTGCCCCCCTGGGCGCGCCCCCTGCCTCGTGGGCCCCTTGTTGCTCCACCGACATACTCCTTCCTCCTATATATACCTACGTACCCCCGTCAGATCATATACAGAGCCAAAAACCTAATTCCACCGCCGCAACCTTCTATATCCGCGAGATCCCATCTTGGGGCCTATTTTGGAGCTCTGCCGGAGAGGGCATCTACCACGAAGGGCTTCTACATCAACACCATAGCCTCTCTGATGAAGTGTGAGTAGTTTACTTCAGACCTTCGGGTCCTTAATTATTAGCTAGATGGCTTCTTCTCTCTTTTTGGATCTCAATACAATGTTTTCCCCCTCTCTTGTGGAGATCTATTCGATGTAATCTTCTTTTTTGCGATGTGTTTGTTGAGACCGATGAATTGTGGGTTTATGATCCAGCTTATCTATGAAAAATATTTGATTCTTCTCTGAAATCTTCTATGTATGATTGAGTTATCTTTACAAGTCTCTTAGAATTATCCGTTTGGTTTGGCCAACTAGATTGGTAGTTCTTGCCATGGGAGAAGTCTTTAGATTTGGGTTCAATCTTGCGGTGTCCTTACCCAGTGAAAGAATGCGTTGCAAGGCACGTATTGTATTATTGCCATCGAGGATAACAAGATGGGGCATTTATCATATTGCATGAATTTATCCCTCTACATCATGTCATCTTGCTTAAGGCGTTACTCTGTTTTTATTTAATACTCTAGATGCATGCTGGCGAGCGGTCGATGAGTGGAGGAATAGTAGTAGATGCAGAATCGTTTCGATCTACTTGTCTTGGACGTGATGCCTATATACATGATCATACCTAGATAATCTCATAATTATTCTCTTTTCTATCAATTGCTCAACAGTAATTTGTTCACCCACCATAGAATACTTATGCTCTTGAGAGAAGCCACTAGTGAAACCTATGGCCCCCGGGTCTATTCTCATCATATCAATCTCCATTACTTTATTTACTTGCTTTGTTTTTACTTTGGCTTTTACTTTTCACTTTGCATCTCTATATCAAAAATACCAAAAATATTATTTATCATCTCTATCAGATCTCACCCTTGTAAGTAACCGTGAAGGGATTGACAACCCCTAATCGCGTTGGTTGCAAGTAGCTATCGTTTTGTGTAGGTACGAGGGACTTGTGCGTGATATCCTACTGGATTGATACCTTGGTTCTCAAAAACTGAGGGAAATACTTACGATACTTTACTGCATCATCCTCTCCTCTTCAGGGAAATCCAACTCAGTGCTACGGGCCTTTGACTGGGCTGGCCTTTCTAACCTATATGGGCCTTGTTGGGCACAGGCACGTGTCGACGTATCATAGGCATGTCTCCTCCGACGGACGAGCGACATCTGGCCCACTGACGAGCTGCCAGGTGTTCCCTTCGGCCAATCAAAATTTTACACATGGAAATTTCCCATTGGTCCGGGCTATTAACGGGTAATTGGATCCAAAACCCGCCCCGATAGCTTAACGGCGTTTCGTTACGGTGGATGTCACGTGTTGGTCACCCTTGACGAAAGCACTTATGTGACGCGCGATTTATCGTCATGGAGGTGGACACTTCCGTGATGATAATTTTGGTAATGTCTTGGAACACTTCTACGACCGCACATGTATGACTATCTTGATTCTGTCATAAAATCGTCATGGATGTACATGCATGACAAAAAAACGCGACCTACTGTGACAAACACGTATCATCACGGAAGTGTATTTTTTTTGTAGTGGTGGGTTGTTCCCACTTGGTGGCCCTCCTGCGGTACTTATTTTCTCCACTATTTATTAAATATTCCATAAAAAATCCTCGGGAAGTTTTACCTCATTTGGAGTTGTGTACAATAGGTATCTTGACGTAGCCTTTATAGGTCCAGATTTCCAGCTGCCAGAATTCTCCCGCTTTGTGCATACCTTGGATATTATCAGAGAAAAGGCATTAGAATTAATCAAAAAAGCATTATTATACAATGGAACAACATAAATAACAATAGGAAAACATGATGCAGAATGGACGCATCAATGTGTACGTGGCCTTTCGTCCTCCTCTCGCACGTCTTGTCACCCCGCTGCCGCAGTAGGCTTACAGCGCAAGCTTGCGCAGCACGCGAGGGCGTTCTTTTCGACAAATAGTGGCATCAATGAATAGTCGGTGAGCCCGTTCCCGCGCAACCTCGTAGGTTCCCATGCAAGGTTCCCGCCCGACTTGGTGAAATCCCCCAAAATCCCTATGCTTATCGGCCCTCTATATAAACCCTCACGGCCGGCAGGTGTTGCGTTCCACTTTCCCCACCCTCCCTGTAGCTTATCTCGCCTGCTACTCCCACAATCACCAATGGCACCAGTCCGTTGTGGTCGCTTAGCCACTCCACCGTCATCAGACAACATCTCCAGTTGGGAGGCTACACCGCGATGGCGGCGCAGTCCCCGACATAGTGTAGTGCGCGTGGCATCCCTGTTAGGTGTGCGCGGAACACCCACCACACGATCCGCCGCTGCTTCCCGTCGGCAATTGTTTTCCATCACTGTTGCTGCCACAACACTGTTGAAAGCCAGGGCCATCGCCCGCTCTGATCTGTCGCCACGGCCCGAAGGCGGGAGCTGGCCGTCATGGACGGCACCCCACTGCCGGCCACCATGGCCATCACCCGATCCGCCATCACGGCCCAAAGGCGGGAGGTGCTGGTCGTGGCCGCCATCCCATCATCGGCCGCTGTGGGCGCCAGCCCATTGTTGAGCGCCTGGGTCATGACCTGCTCCTCCACTACCGCCTGAAGGCGGGAGGCGGAGGTGGATGCCCGCAGGTGCGTCAGCGACCTTTCGCACTACAACGAGTTCCTATGGGAGGAGGAGGAGCACCTCATCGAGCACATAAAGAGGCTTACCACCACCATGGCCGCGTCACACGTTGAGGCGAGGAATCAGGAGATCTACGAGGAGAACCACCGCTTCGAGAGGGGTTATCTGGAGCGTTAGAGGGCGTTTGAGGTGAGCGTCGCTGAAGGTGTAGTAGCGGCCGGCACCGTATTAAAATTGTCCAGCTCGTCGGTAGGCTCCTCCTCCTCTGCCTCTTAATGAGCATGCTCGGCAGAGGAGAGGTTGCCGGAAGTAGTACAAAGCCCCTCCATAGTAGTAGTATTTAGGTGCTATTTTGTTTAGTTCATCTGACTATAGATGTGGTGGAACTATACACCCTACTTAAAATTAGCTATTATATAATGTAGAACTAGCTATTTCAGTACATGGTTGGCAACAATTGGGGAAAAGTTTGGTCGGTTCAGCTGTCGAGTTGAACTGTTTGTATAAAGAAAGACTGCTTAATCTATGAATGAAATCTATGCTCAACTACTGAATTTTAGTTGCAAAAATTAGATACTGCTAGTGATTTTAGCTGCATATTTTGACAAATCACAGTGTTACAAGGTTGACAAATGGCAATGTTACTAGATCAACAAATGTCAATCTTTCTAGTTTGACAAATGGTAACATACCCAATATGACAGATGCAAAGCTTACCAATTTTTTTGTAAGTGGCTGCACACAGGTCATCCAAAACAACTGTTTGCTTTGAAGAGATACACAAATCCTGCTCTCACTTTGCGTATGGGTGTTCTATCTAAAATGTTGGCGATCAAGAGCTGCACAAATCCTACTCAGCCCATTTTCCCTTGCCTTCCTAGGGAAGCTATCGGTTTGCATATGGGTGTTCAAACAAAAACGTTTGCGATGAGTGTTTTATATTTAAAAACCATTGATGTTTTTTTCAAAAGAAAATCATTTGATAAGTTTGTACATTAAGAGAGAAAAATGCGAGTTTTCTCAAACCATATATTTCATTCAGTCACACTGCAAATTTATATTCATATGATCGAGATACAATATTAAACCTAAGAAAAAACTATTTCCGCCGTTGAAAGAGGCGGCGTGCTGCACCGTCCTAGTTGTTGTGATCCTCCGGGACGCCGTTGTTGAAGTCTTCAAGGCAACCCATAATGTTCTTCACTTGTAAATCAAACATCATGTCATTGCACGATCGACGGGCGGGGCGCGGGAGGACGGCAGCTGGCGGCGCTGACATGTAGCGTTCGATGGTGGTATCCCATGCCACTGAGGGGGGCGTGCGCACGGGGACCGGCGTGGCAGGTGCAGCCAAATGCACGGGGACCGGTGTGGCAGGTGCAGCCAAACGCACGAGGACCGGCGCTACGGTGGGTGGAAGGGTGCGCACGGGCACGGGCGCTGGCGCTGGCATGTACACGAGCTCGCGCGGGTCCATAGAGACCTCGTTGATGCCCGCATCTTCCAGCTTTGTGATAGTGCTACGGGGATGGTCACTGGCGCAGGTGCGGGGATGGGAGCTGGGACAGGAGCGGGGGCAGCAACCACCGTGGCATGCTCATTCTAGGCCATGTCCATGAGGCCCCATTCCTCCTTATTTTCTATCTCCTTCGGCTCGGAGTCGACTTCACCAAACTTGAAGACTAGTGGAAGATGATCCTTCTGCACCATGGCATTGGTGGAGGTCTGTGGGAGGGAGGGGAATGGGAGGCGAACATTATGGCCACCTGTATTAAGCAGCGGCTCGGGCGCCATTAATGGAGAGGAAGGCGGGCGGCCGTGGAAGTCAAAGGGCTCGCTTCCCAGTGAGCCTGCGCGGCATACAGCTCACACACTTCCTAGTGGGCCAGCGCATTAGAGGACAACTTGCACGCGTTTCGGTCAGCCTGTGCACCAGACTGTGCTCGCATGCCTCCCGTTCAGTCAAGCAGCTGTCCGCACGGCACCTCCTATAGCCATTAAAACCAAGACACATGGAGTCAAGTGAATGGTTAACATTACGCACACGATTTGAATTATACAAACGTTTGCGATGTTAGAGTGCCAGCTATTTGTTTCAAAATACCTTTGTTGGCTGTTATGCGAGTGCTTCTTCCCTCAAAATGGACATCAAAAATACCATAGCATGTCAGGTGCCATTCAATTATAGCATGCCAAGTTTCATGAATTTCATACGAGTTTTGGATTTGCTAGAATTTAAAAACAAAGTATCTGAACGTTCTGCCAGTAGTCAATAGTGCCCTGGTGTTTGAAATTCATTCCCATTTCTTACATGGGACCTAAGCATGCACCCAAGGACCAAGATTTGATTTTTCAACCATTTCATATGCACTGGAGCATGTGCATGTAGTTCAAATTTGAATTATTCACATAAAATTCCTAGATAACCCAGTTAATGTATAAAAATGTCCAAACGAACCCCGAAAAATTCCAAAATTTAACACAACACTCCTGTTGTTCTCTATTGAAAATAGAAGCTTTTTGAAAGCAATAAGAGGAAGGGATATCATTTCATCGCCAATGGTGGGACGTACCCTACCGAAACCATCAAGCTTGTTGTGATAAGCTCTGGTTTGTGAGAAGCTTATACCCAAACCTTCCCCAAATGCGACAAAAAAATTACCACGGCATGTTGTTGCCGCTCCATGATAGCATGCCAAGTTTCATGAATTTCAGACGAGTTTTGGATTTACTAGAATTGAAAAACTATGAATGTCAATGTTTGCGGCCGAGTGACGGTGGGAGGGTGTTCAACATTCATTCTCATTTCTTGCATGGGACCTAAGCATGCAACCAAGGACACAAATTTGAATTTTCCACCAATTTATATGCATTAGAGCTTGTGCATGTAGTTAAAATATTAATTATGCACATAAATGCATCGAAAACTCAATTAATGCATAAAAATGTATAAACGAACCCCAAAAATCCCAAAATTTGACACAACACTCCTGTTGTCTATATTGACACTAGAAAGTTTTTGAAAGCAATAATAGGTAGCGGATATCATTTCGTCCCCAAAGGTGGGACGTTCCCTACCGAAACCAGCAGGCTTGTTGTGAGAAGCTCTGGTTTGTGAGAAGCTTATACACAAACATGCCCCAATTGGACAAAAAAATTACCACGGCATGTTGATGCCGCTGCATGATAGCATGCCAAGTTTCATGAATTTCAAACGAGTTTTGGATTTACTAGAATTTAAAAACCAGGAATCTCAATATTTGCGGCCGAGTGACAGTGGCAGGGTGTTTGACATTCATTCCCATTTCTTGCATGGGACCTAACCATGCAACCAAGGAGACATATTTGAATTTTCAACCAATTTATATGCATTAGAGCAGGTGCATGTAGATCAGATATGAATTATGCACATAAATGAATTGGGAACTCAACTAATGCATAAAAATGTCCAAACGAACCCCGAAAAATCCCAAAAATTGACACAACACTCCTGTTGTACTATGTTGACACTAGAATTTCTTTCGAAAGCAATAAGAGGCAGCAAATATCGTTTCATCCCCAAAGGTGGGACATTCCCTACCGAAACCATCAGGCTTGTTGTGAGAAGCTCTGGTTTGTGAGAAGGACATCCCTAAACCTGGCCCGAATGGGACAAAAATATTTAACAAGGCATGTTGATGCCGCTCCATGATAGCATGCCAAGTTTCATGAATTTCAGACGAGTTTTGAATTTACTAGAATTTAAAAACCAGGAATGTCAATGTTTGCGACCGAGCGATGGTGGCAGGGTGTTTGACATTCATTCCCATTTATTGCATGGGACCTAAGCATGCGAGCAAGGACATAGATTTGAATTTTCAACCAATTTATATGCATGAGAGCATGTGCATGTTGTTCAAATTTGAATTATGCACATAAATGCATTGAAAACTCAATTAATGCATAAAATGTCCAAATGAACCACGAAAAACCACAAAAATGGAAACATCAATCCTGTTGTTCTATATTGACATGAGATTTTTTTTAAGCAATAAGAGGCAATGGATATCGTTTAGTCCCCAAGGTAGGTCGTTCCCTACCGAAACTATCAGGCTTGTTGTGAGAAGCTATTGTTTGTGAGAAGCATATCCCCAAACCTTCCCCAAATGGGACAAAAAAATCACCACAACATGTTGATGCCGCTCCCTGATAGCATGCCAAGTTTCATGAATTTTAGATGATTTTTGGATTTACTAGAATTTAAAAATATGGAATCTCAATGTTTGCGGCCGAGTGACGGTGGTAGGGTGTTTGGCATTAATTCCCATTTCTTGCATGGGACGTAAGCATGCAACCAAGGATACATATTTGAATTTTCAACTAATTCATATGCATTGGAGCATCTTCCTATAGTTCAAATATTAATTATGCACATGAAGGCTAAGAAAACTCAGTTAATGTATAAAAATGTCCAAGCGAACCCCGAAAAACCAAAATTTGACACAACACTCATGTTGTTCTATGTTGACACGAGAAACATTTTGAAAGTAAGAAGAGGCAACATATATCGTTTCGTCCGCCAAGGTGGCATGTACCCTACCGAAACCATTAGGCTTGTTGTGAGAGAAGCTCTGGTTTGCGAGAAGCTTATACCCACATCTGCCCCAAATGGGACAATATTTTTGCCAAGGCATGTCGCTGCCGTTCGATGATATCATGTCAAGTTTCAGGAAATTTAGACAAGTTTTCGATTTACTAGAATTTTAAAAGCGCGTATCTAAATGTTAGCGGCCGTGCGACAGTGTCAAGGTGTTTGACATTCACTCTCATTTCTTGCATGTGACCTAAGCTTGCAAAACCAAAGACAAACATTTGATATTGCAATCCATTTTTATGGACTGGAGCATGTGCTTTAATTTGGAATTGTGCACCTAAAATTGCTAGAAAACAAATTTAATGTATAAAATTACCAAACGAACCCTTAATAATTCCATTTTTTTATGACACACATATAGTTGAATGTTCACTGCAAATAAAAGGTCTAGCAATTAAAACACCGTCCATTGCCGCTGTGAACCCATTATGTAACTGAAATCAACATGAAAAATCAAGTAGATCCCACACAGTTTGTTGTCACCAACCGTGCGAGATGCAGTACACAATATCCTGGAGCACTGTTGGTGTATGGTACACCTATGGCTTACGTGAGAAGGTGCGTTGGCTACAGTCCATAGTCGGCATGTCAAGCACACTAGCTCGCTCACCAAACATTTTACTGTTCAATCATCATCGGTGAAAGATGGGGACATGGACCCGCATCGTGAGGGCAACTTTGGTGTCCCACTCCAGCAAGAGAACGACCGCAACCGCCATGTGCGTGCTAACAAGGTGCATGAGCATGGCCGCAATCTGCGACCGGGAGGCCAAGGAAGCCCATGCAATCGCTGTTGCTTCTTAGGTGGCGACATCAACTTCTGCCTCGAGGATAGCAACTGACGAGAGTGGCATAGCAGCTGTCTGTTCCATAGAGGTGGCCTTAGCCCTGATGGAGGCCGCACACGACCAAGTCAAGGACGCCCACGACCAGCTCGTGGTGGTCACCACACAAATCGAACGAAGCTTCACTGACAACGGTCGGCAACCCACGACCGAAGAGTTGGCAATCGTAGAGAGTGTTCGATCAGCTGTCCATTCCTCCGCCACATACCTTGCAACGACATGGCCCATCCAAGCCAAGACCGCGGCCGCCCATGCCCAGCTCGTGGCAGCCTTTTCCAAAGAGATGGCGGACGCGGATTGCGAGATGCTTGCAAAGTATGGTGCGATGGATGCCATGGAGCCCCTTCCCGAGGAGAGCGTCGGGCACGAGCTGGACATGGAGGAGGCAGCGGAGATCAATGAGCATCACCCGTAGTAGTAATCTTTGTTTTGTTTAATTAAGAGTGTCGGTCCTTAATTTGTTAGAGTAATATTTAGGACAGCTAGCTCTGTTTAATTGTTGAACTTGCTCGATTAAGAAGTGTGGGTGTGTTGTAGTCTCCTTTGTGTACCTAAATTACACGAGTACGCGTCGGTGCTATACAAACGGTTTTTAACCCCTTTCCGCGACGACACTTGGAACCGTCACCTAGTGAGTGTGGGCGATAGGGGGGTCCTTCCCACACAACCCAGAAACCGACGGGGATAGGGAACCTTGATGCATACAGTTTCCCCTCTATAACCGTTTTAAATGTCTCGCATATCCGAAATGATTCATCCTTGCTACTCGTTTGTGCTGGCATTGCCACTGCAGTCGGAGTTTTGTGGTTTTTACCTGAAGCCAGGCAAATTCCAGGCCCAGGCAGATTACAGGCATGGGAGTATTATAGGCACGTACAAATAGTTCATAATTATAAACCGTGTACGATAGGTAGACTTTCAGACACATTTGGTGTTCCCGCACCGAATGTGATAGTGTCTGACATCACACATGGCTTGCAAACTACAACTGTGTGCATTGTTACAAACGTTTCCACTTTGTGAACCGTGTCGGACTATGATGTATATCGCACACGCTACGCTTTATTAACTGTGTGCGCCGTAATGACCTACACACTGTTATTTTGCCCTAATTTAATTGTTGCTATTCAAAATTGTACCTAATTTGAACTTGAAAGTAGGCTATAGCTTTATTCATATCCATCAGGTTCAAACAACCAATGCATTATTCAATTCACAGGTACATATATTTAAGAATTACATAGACACCAACTAAAGAATGATGAACCAGGGTTCTATACTTTTACTATTACAGATGGTAAAGAAAGAGGCGACAGACATTCTGGTTGCTGAACCGGGTTAAGCGGAATGGCCCTATTGTGCTCTCCTAGATGCAGAAGGCACGCACGACTCTAGCCCAACCCCTTGTGATGGCCGACCACCAATCATGTAGTTTGAGAGGTAATCTTGAGAAAACTGCTTCAGGATCCACTATAAAGGAAAAAAGATTCAGACATTGTCATCTAACAGAACTCATTATAGGTAGTAAAGAGAAGGCTACATGGTTCTTACTTACCAACCGGCAGATCACTGTTTTCTTGCATAAAGTGTAAACATATAGTTTGATTGACATATTTTGACCCATTTTAATAACAATCTTTATCAGTTTCCTCACTTGATGCTGGTTCATGAATATCTCATTGCCACATACGCAGAAAGGGTCGAAGTGTGGATCTTTGGCAATGACATGTGTACCTAAAAGCACCAAGTTAATATTAGAAACTAAACAACAATTGCAAAATTATGTAGTACAACAATCCTTCCATCCTATTATATAAGATTTTATACACGTATATCTAGACATCATTAGAACATTAAGGTAACATGAACATTAAGGTAACACTCTTCCTTGTTGCTATGTAGTCCAGGATTGCATATTTACTCATTCAGTACAATGCTTGTTGCTATGTAGCCTCAGATATATTAAATATAGCCCTAGTTAACCTACTGATAAGTGGGTTACAGATATATCCAGTGAAATGTCCGATTCGACGATTAATCCCTTATCAACCCCCAGGCTATATGGTACCAGCTACCGAGATCTTGAACAGTGAGTACATATAAGCAATGCGATGAAACTAACCTCGATGGAAAAACAACACTATTCTCAATATTGTCCTGTATGAATTCATATAAAGGCATGTTAAGCAAAACAGGCTAAAACATCAACCAAATATATCCATGGTAGACAACATAATCTACAAATGGTAGCTTCAGTGTGCAGGCTTAAGCACGCTAGTTAAGCAAAACAAGAAGTGGGAAGGTGTGTTAACAGCATCAGGCATAACATTTATAAACAAGCAAATAGTCATTCAAACGGGTATTGTGCAGGTCTAAAGTACACTAGTTATTGTTAAAAACGAAAAGGCATGTTAACTCCAATATCCTTAACAGCAACCAAATATCGTAATTCATAGTGGTATTGTTGAAACAATTACTGATGAAATTGAATTGCATGGAAAAGAGTTGCACATATAGAGCATCACATTGTAAAGGACTGAAATAAACAAGGCATAAGGCCATCTCTAGTCGCTCCTTTAAAAGTTAAAGGACTAAAACAGTTAGTGGATATATATATACTGAAGCAATTTTTGGCCGTTTCTAGTCGATAGCCTAAACTTAATGTTGTAAACTTCAATTTGATCAAGTTCAAATCAGGTTCAACCGAAAGTAGCATGCTTTCAAACATAAACATAGATAGTTTTGTATAATCGAACATAAAACATAAATATAAACTAAGCTAAACTACTTTCGGTAGAAGTAGAGGTCGAGCCAATCCTTCCTCATCAGGTACGGTGTGCCACGAGCCGGGTCCAGGCCGGTGCCATCATCGGGGTCGTTGGGGAAGGCACTCCTCCACTCATTGACGTCGATCTCCTCATCCTCGCTGCCCACCTGGATGCCCTCCACGCCGCCGTCCTCGCGGCCTTCGACCTTGTCATTGGAGGAGAGCACGATAACCTCACCGCCCTCCGTGCCAGCAAATATCGCCCACTCCGCCTCCACGAGCTCCGGGTGCTGCCGGCATAGCTCTTGCATGTAGGCCTCGTCGGTGGCATCGGCCTCGAGGCGCTCCCACGCCTTGCGATCCTCCCGCGCCATAGCCGAGCTCAGCACCCCTGGCTCCGGCAGAACAAGGTGTACCAGACGTGTGCGGAAGAAGAAATTGAGCCGAGCTGCCGCGCCGTGGTAGAGGACCTACTAGCGGTCGTACTCCATGGCCACGAGATCAGTCGTGTGGAAGCTATCGAGCCACCGGCGGGTGTCGGTCTCCAGATCTGTAATCTCGGCGACCCACGTCACCCACTGCCCCAGCCGGTCCTCGAGGTAGGACCTCATCGGCTGTCGAGTGCGAGGGTGGACGGGGAAGTCCTCGAACAAGCGTAGGGGCGCGGTGGCTAGTGGATCGGTGGTGGACTGGCGACGGCGGATCGATAAGGAGCCCACGGAGGATGATGGGGACACCTCGAACGGCGGCCACCTCGCCGGCGTCGGGCGAAGAGGCTGCTATAAACCTCTCTTGGGCCATTGGCCCCTCGAGCTCCCCGGCACACAGGCAGAGGTTGAGGATTGAGGCGACAGCGATGGCGGCGACCTACCAATAGTTACAGGGGTGGTGTGTGTCAGTGAGCGCTGGTTTTGTGGAGTGTTTGGTGTTTGTGGAGGGGGGTTAAGGTGGTGTTTGAGGTAATACCGCCGCAACTGAAAATTTTACTAGGCGGGAGTAACAAGATGGGGTTACTGAAAATTTGGATCAAGGGCGAGCTGATATTTTCAAGATTGCGAGGTATGCAGAGGCGGAAGTATTTGGGGAGCGAGCTAGTGTGCTTGGCACACCGGCTGTGGACTGTAGCCAACACACCTTCTCGCGTAAGCCATAGGTGTACTATACATCGACGATGCTCCAGGATATTTGGTACTGCATGTCACATGGTTGGTGATAATAAACTGTGTGGGATCTACTTGATTTTTCATTTTGATTTGAATTACATAATGTGGTCACAATGGCAATGGACAATGTTTGAATTGCTAGACCTGTTATCTGCTGTGAACATGCAACTATATGTGTGTCGTAAAAAATTGGAATTATTTCGGGTTGGTTTGGAAAATTCATACATTAAATTGGTTTTCTAGCAATTTCAGGCATACAATTCAAAATCAAAGCACATGCTCCGGCCCTAAAAATGGGTTGCAAAATCAAATGTTTGTCCTTGGTTGCAATCTTAGGTCACATGCAAGAAATGAGAATGAACGTCAAACACCTTGACATTGTCGCTCAGCCGCTAACATTGAGATACATGGTTTTAAAAATATCGTAAATCGAAAACTCGGCTGAAATACATGAAACTTGACATGATATCATGGAACTGCATCGACATTCCATGGTAAAAATATTTTCCCATTTGGGCCAGGTTTGGGTATAAGCTTCTCGCAAATCGGAGCTTCTCTCACAACAAGCCAGATGGTTTCGGTAGGGAACGTGCCACCTAGGGGGACAAACGATATATGTTGCCACTTCTTACTTTCTAAATTTCTCTCGTGTCAACGTAGAACACCACGAGTGTTGTGTCATTTTTTTGGAGTTTTTGGGGTTCACTTGGACATTTTTATACATTAAGTGAGTTTTCTATCATTCATGTGCATAATTCAAATTTGAACTACATGCACATGCTCTAGTGCATATGAAGTGGTTCAGAATTGGAATGTGTGCCCTTGTTACATGCTTAAGTCACATGCAAGAAATGAGAGTGAATATCAAACACGTTGCCACCATCACTCGGCCGCTAACATTGAGATACTTGGTTTTTAAATCCTAGTAAATCTAAAATGCGTCTAAAATTTATGAACCTTTACACACTTGCATGGAACGACGTCAACATGCAGTGGTAAAAATATTGACCCATTTGGGGCAGGTTGGGGTATATAAGCTTCTCACAAACCAGAGCTTCTGACAACAAGCCTCATGGTTACGGCAGGGAACGTTTCACCTTTTTGGACGATATGATATCTGTTGCCTCTTCCTAATTTCAGTTTATTTTCAAGTGATAACATAGAACAACATGAGTGTTGTATTAAATTTTGGAATTTATCTGTCACATCCCTAATTCTCGTATGACCTATACTAGCTAGTCATGTGTGCATCATGTTTAATTCCCTATTAATTTTTAATTGGGAATTTGTGTAACCCTCAGAAATCATTTCTGGAAATGACCCAGATAAAAATGGCTCCAAAAAGGTCCAAGAAAATGTTCAGGTTCCCCTCTGAAAATATTGGTTAGAGGTAAAATTCAAACCAAAATTTTTGCGAGCTCATAAATATTTATTTTGGGCATTTGGAATTAATCCAGTAATTATTTGCATTGTATATATATAATATTGTCCAATAATTTTGTTAGTTGGTGAGGAGCTTTGGAATAATCCAACTAGCTGCTACAAAAATCGATAGAAGGAAATAAATTGAATTAGTATTATTATTAAGTCAAAACAAATGTCAGAAAAATAAAAACAGAAACAAATAGAAAATAAGAGGCTTACCTGGCGTCCTGGCACTGTGCACCCCAGCAGCCTAACAGGCCGGCCCAGCCGACTAGCAGTCCCAGTCGTCCCCTTCCTCGCGCCAGGAGGACAGGGGCATGAGCCCTGCACGCGCGGCCACGCGACCGGCCACGCCTCCTGCCTGCCTGGCCTATCCCTAGATGCCTGGACGTCACCACGCACCCCCCGGACCTCTCTCGCTCTCTCTCGTGCTCATTCTCTTCCTCATGGCTAAGCGCGCCCATCGCCGACGTCCGAACCCACCGCGGCCAGGGCCACCGCTCCCCCGGACCTCTCTCGCTCTCTCTTGCCCCTCCGTCATGCCCACGAGCTCCGCATTGTCGTCTTGCATCGTCTCCATTGAGCCACACGTCGCGGGAGGGCCCGGAGCGTCTCCATCATTGTCGTCTTCACCGCTGGCCGCCCGAGATCGCCACCACTGCCACATCGACCTCCACGTGTCCCCGAGCTCGCCGACGACTCCGTCGGAACCGCTATGAGCCCCGCCATCATTTCCCCCTCTCGTTTTGCTGTTCGCGCACCAAAGCCGGGTTAACCACCATGGCCGAGACCTCAGCGCCACCGTTCATGTCGCCGCCGTCGCTCTAGCTACCACATCTTGCAACCATGCATGTCACCCTACTCCTGGTGACGCCAGGAGGCCATAGAGCCCCTCTGCTTGTTGTCCCGTGTACCGCAGCACCACACTCACACCTGGCCGTGCTCTGGCCGCTGCCCTGAGCTCATTTCCGGCAAGCTCCGGCACCCCCGCAGCCTCCCACTTGCCCTCACAGATGCGGGAGAGCACGGCCTACGCCCCAGTGCTCTCAGCCACCGCCCCCGTGGCCTATGGCACGCACACCGACGAACCCCGTGGTCGCTAGTGACGACCTCGCCGACCTGACAGGTGGGAGGCCAGGTGATTAGTTAGTGCTAATCCCCACCTAAGCTAACCCCCTGACACTGACTAGTGGGCCCAAGTGAACCCTGTTTTTAAGATAATTAACCCCCTGTTTAACCTTGTGTCACTGACGTGTGGACCCCACACGTCAGGTTTGACCCAGCCAACATTGTTGATTTGCTGACGCAAGCATGATGCAGTGCTGACGCAATTAATCCTTTTCTTGTTTTAAAATAAATCAGGAAAATCCAGAAATTGTTACAAACTTCAATAATTCATATAAATTCAGCCATAGCTCAGATTGAAATAAGCTATATATGAAAAATTATAAGAAAAATTCAATCTATCCATCTGTACTAGTTTCATGCATGACAAACCAACTTATACCTACTGTATAAGTGAAAACACATAAATGACATTTATAAGGGCTTATTTTGGAGTTGCATTTGAACCCTTGGTTCAAATGGACATCATGCAAATGAATACTAGTTGCATTAGATCAAACAACATCACATATTCGCCATGTGCATGCATCATATTGTTGCATATGCTTGTGTATTGATTGTCGACACCGTTCCTTCTCGATAGGTCTTGCTCCGGAGAGTGCTCCAGAGTACCTGTATGTGGAGCAGTGCACCCTGTTGATCTACCAGGCAAGGAAAACCCCCCTTGTTCATTCTGATACAATCCTACTCTCTCGCTCCTGCTCTCTGTTATTGCATTAGGGCAACAACGATTCAACTGCTACTTTATGATGCGGTAGCTTGCTATTTCTTGAGCTTGCGTTGGTTTTCCTTGAAGAGGAAAGGGTGATGCAGCAATAGTAGCATAAGTATTTCCCTCAGTTTTTGAGAACCAAGGTATCATTACAAACAAAGAACTCGCAACCAACGCGATAAAGGGGTTGTCAATCCCTTCACGGCCAATTGCGAAAGTGAGATCTAATAGAGATAATATGATAAGATAAATATATTTTCGGTATTTTATAATATAGATGCAAAATGTAAAGATGGAAATAAATGTAGATTGAAAGCTTATATGATAAAAGATAGACCCGGGGGCCATAGGTTTCACTAGTGGCTTCTCTCAAGATAGCATAAGTATTACGGTGGGTGAACAAATTACTGTCGAGCAATTGATAGAAAAGCGAATAATTATGAGATTATCAAGGCATGATCATGTATATAGGCATCACGTCCGTGACAAGTAGACCGACTCCTGCCTGCATCTACTACTATTACTCCACACATCAACCGCTATCCAGCATACATCTAGAGTATTAAGTTCATAAGAACAGAGTAACACATTAAGAAAGATGACATGATGTAGAGGGATAAACTCAAGCAATATGATATAAACCCCATATTTTTATCCTCGATGGCAACAATACAATACGTGCCTTGCAACCCTTTTTGTCACTGGGTAAGGACACCGCAAGATTGAACCCAAAGCTAAGCACTTCTCCCATGGCAAGAAAGATCAATCTAGTAGGCCAAACCAAACTGATAATTCAAAGAGACTTGCAAAGATAACTCAATCATACATAAAAGAATTCAGAGAAGATTCAGATATTACTCATAGATAAACTTGATCATAAACCCACAATTCATCGGATCTCGACAAACACACCACGAAAAGAGTTTACATCGAATAGATCTCCACAAGAGAGGGGGAGAACATTGTATTGAGATCCAAAAAGAGAGAAGAAGCCATCTAACTAATAACTATGGACCCGAAGGTCTGTGGTAAACTACTCACAACTCATCAGAAGGGCTATGGTGTTGATGCAGAAGCCCTCAATGGTGGATTGCCCCTCCGGCAGAACGCTGGCGACGGCTCCAAGATGGGATCTCGCGGATACAAAAGGTTACGGTGCAGGAAGTATTTCTTTGGTGGCTCCCTGGATCTTTTCGGGGTACGTAGGTATATATAAGAGGAAGAAGTACGTCGGTGGCCGCTCGAGGGGCCCAGGAGATAGGGGGCGCATCCAGGAGGGGTGGGCGCGCCCTCCTATCTCCCGGCCGCCTCCATTGCTTCTTGACTTGCACTCCAAGTCCTCTGGATCACGTTCCTTCCAAAAATCATGCCCCCGAAGGTTTCATTCCATTTGGACTCCATTTGATATTCCTTTTCTTCGAAACACTGAAATAGGCAAAAAAACAGCAATACGGGTTGGGCCTCTGGTTAGTAGGTTAGTCCCAAAAATGATATAAATTTGTAAAATAAAGGCCATAAACATCCAAAAGGGGTAATATAATAGCATGGAACAATCAAAAATGATAGATACGTTGGATACGTATCATAGCTGAACTCATTCCTTTGCATGACCTGTCATTGCCATAGTAAATAGTTGAAACCCACTACCATGTGTAGGAGTTGATTGAAGCCATGTTGTCTTCCTACCATGTGATGCCGGCTATTGCTTAGAGTGTGTCAGATCTGATTCATTGGGAATGAATTGGAGTGCATTGCTATGTTCTGATGCTGAGAGTTAAGTGTGTGAACACGATTTGGTAAAGGTAGCGGTGAGAGGCCATGAAGGAGTACATGGTGGGTTGTCTCACTGGAACCGTCCTTAAGCATTGAGTTCTGTGTATGTTGTCCAATGACTAGCTAGTACCACATATTGGGTTCTAGGCGCTCCAAGCCCTCTCGACTTATTAACCAACTTGATCTCCATCTTGGAGTCAGAACTAGTTTCTGGTGTTTTTAGGTAGTGTTATTTTTGTACCAATTGGGACCTGGCAGGGTGGGCTTGGGACGGACTAGGCACACGTGGCGCGGTGTACTAAGTGGCACCCGGAAGATGCGCTTGGGAACCCTGCTCACATCGTTTGGGGTTGTGATGGAAACCTCGGCCAGACTCCCTTGCGGATAGAACCCAAATAGGCGATAAACTTGGACTAGGGTCTTGTGTGGTTAGTCAGGTCGTGGTTAACACCCTCAACAGGCTTCCGCTTGAAGGTTGCCGAGATACACGACGTGTACATGGCGGTATGTGGCGAGAGGGTGTGTGAAGAAGTACACCCCTGCAGGTTTCACATGATCTATTCGAATAGCCGGGTCCGCGGATATGGACTTCTTGGATGCTTACGTGCTACATAGACAACTTGAAGTGGATACTCTAAAATGCTCAAGACAATTGTGAGTGCTATGGATGGCCTTCTCGTAGGGAGGCGGGGATCAATCCATAGTTGTGTATTGTGTGGTGATTAGTGGACTCGTGTGCGCTATCTCACCTCAAAGAAGTTACTCGTAGTCGTAGAACAGGATAGCCACTGAGTCAAAGTTAGCTTGCTGCAACTAAAGCCCACATTGCCTTCTTGATACAAATGCGTGTATGATAGAATCTGATGTAAGTCTTTGCTGAGTACCTTTGTACTCACGTTGCTTAATTTATGTTTTTGCAGAAGAGACTTAGGTCCCACTAATTTCACGTGGACTTCGACAAGTAGCTTGTACCTCAGCTACGATCTTGATCGGATGTTGTAGATAGTCAAGATCATTAGCCTTTTCCATTTGTAGTTGTCTATACTTAGACATGTTATGCTTCCGCTTGTTGCTTGTATGCTCTGAATGTTGGGTCATGTCACCCATGTTTGTAATAAATGTTATGATGGCTCTTTTGAGCCTTTATCTATATGAGTTGTTTAGTTATGTTGTGATGCCATGTTGTACAACACATACTTGCATGTTATGCGTACGTGTAATGTGTATTGCTATGTGTGGGATCCGACAACCTAGTTGTTTATTCTTGGTAGCCTCTCTTATGGGAAAATGTCTCCTAGTGCTTCCAGTGAGGCATGGTAGCTTGCTACTACTCTGTAACACCTAGGCTGGTCGGCATGTGTCCTTCTTTGTTCCTGTGTCTGTCCCTTCAGGGAAATGGCACGCGTTGTTCCTTTAAGTCCCTGTAGCTTGATACGACTTGGGTTCATATGTTGATGATCGACACGTTCGTTGCTGGGTTATGTATGCCTATTCCTGTAAGTTTGTGCCACCTTGGGTTTACGACTAGTCATGTAGGCCCAGGTTCTCTATCATCTGGATGCTAGTGACACAATCATATACGTGAGCCAAAAGGCGCAAACGGTCATGGGCCAGGTAAGGTGGCACCCGTGGGAATATTGTGTGTGTGGCCGCAAAGTGATATGATGTGTTACACGCTAGATCACTATGACTTAGGATCGGGGTCCCGACACTATCAGGGTTCGTTTGGACATTTGTATGCATTAATTGATCTTTAAATGCATTTATGTGCATACTTGAAATTTGAACTACATGCACATGCTCCAATGCATATAAATTGGTTGAAAATTCAAATATGCACTACAAAAAAAGACACATCTGTGACATTTTGGGTCGAACGAAATTTTTTTCTGTCATACATATGACACTTCTATGATGATAATTGTGACAAAACCTGGTATCATCATAGATTTGGTGGGCTCCTACTTCTATGACAAAAAATCATGACAGAAAAAGGGCTTTTCGTCCTGGGCGGGCCGGAGCCGCAGCTGCATGACATTCTTTGTGCCGTCCATGATGGAAAAAACCGTGGTAGAAGCGAGGGCGAGGAAAATTTCGGAGAGTTCCCAGTTATAGTGGGTGGTCAGGGGCCGAGCGGTGCGCGTTTCTCTCGTACATGTACGCACGTGTGTGCGAGGCATTGGCTCTAACTAAACCCGAGCGATTGCACTGGAGGCTACGCGTTACTGAACCTGAGCTATCGATTCCTTCGCTACTGCTGCTAACTGAAGCCGATCGATGCTGCCGCTCTGGATGAACAGTGAGTGCTGCGGGTGGGGGGGGGGTTCGGATGAACAATGAGCAGTGCGAGTGGATGAACAGGACCCGTGGCGTTGCCTCTGGATGAACAGGACCCCAATTGATCGAGCCGGTTGGGGCTGGATGAACAGGACCCCCGTGGAGGGCTGGATGAACAGGATGACCCCGTGGAGGGATGGATGAACAGTAGAAGGTGGAGGGGTGGATGAACAGTAGCCCATGGAGGGGTGGTTGAACAGGAGCCTGTGGAGAGGGGTGGTTGAACAGTAGTTGGTGGAGTAGCGCGCGGTGGAGGCTGGATGAACAGGAGCCCGTGGATGACCAGTCGCAGGTGGAGGCTGGAGGAGGTCGACGGTGGATGAACAGTAGCCCGTGGAGGCTGGAGGAGGTCGATGGTGGAGATGAACAATATCCCGTGGAGTCCCGTTTTGTGGTAGGCCACACCCCTCCCAATGAACAGGACCCCCGTTTCAACCATAGCGCTCCAACACAAGTCTGTTTCGTCTGTTTTGCGGTACACCACACCCCTCCCAATCAACAGGACCCCCGATTCGACCGTAGGAGGTCCGTTTCCTCCATTTTGCGCTACGCCACACCCCTCCCGACGAATAGGATCCCGTTTCGAACGTGGCCAGTCGAACACAAGGTCGTTTCCTCGTTCTGCGGTACGTCAAGCCTCGTTTCCATCGCCTGTTCCGTCCAAGCCCTCCCGATGAACACGACCACACATTCCGTTCCGACCCAGCTGGTTGGCTCCCCATGAACACGACGACGATGTTGTTTCTCTGTTTCGACCCAGCCATGTACACAAGCCCTGGCCGTACGTATATATGCGCGAGTAGGCATTCGAGACCCCGCCCGTATGTACACATACATGGCAATATTTTCTTTCTTGTGCACTAGCCGATGTACGTACGTGTACATGCTACGTGCGCGCCTCTACTACGACAAGTTCGCGCCTCTACCAGGTGGGTCCCGACTGTCATGCACTTCCTTGCGTGCGAAGATGTAGCTGGTGGGTCCCAGCAGTCAGGGGGTGAATCGTTCTTTTTTGCTCGGAAGCACTTCCTTGCGTGCGAAGTGTTGGGGAACGTTGCAGAAAATTAAAATTTTTCCTACAGTTTTACCAAGATCCATCTATGAGTTCATCTAAGCAACGAGTAAAGGGAGAGAGTTTGCATCTACATACCACTTGTAGATCACGAGCGGAAGCTTGTCAAGGGGATGGTGATGATGGAGTCATACTCGAACGTGATTCGGATCACCGATGTCCAAGTGCTGAACAGACAGCACCTCCGCGTTCAACACACGTACGGGACGGGAGACGTCTCCTCCATCTTGATCTAGCAAGGAGGAAGGAGAGGTTGAGGAAGGCAGCTCCAACGGCAGCACGACGGCGTGGTGTAGTTGGTGCAGCAGTACTCCGACAGGGCTTCGCCAAGCACGTACGGAGGAGGAGAGGTGTTGGGGAGGGGAGGGGCTGCGCCTTGAGTTGTGGTGTGTTGCAGCCCTCCCCTCACCCCTCTATATATAGGGGAAAGGGCAAGGGGGGCCGGCCCTCTAGGGAAAACCCTAGGGGGGGCGGCGGCCAAGGGGTGTGGGGCTTGCCCCCCAAGCAAGGGGGGTGCGCCCCCTTTAGGGTTTCCCCCCCAACCCTAGGCGCATGGGCCCAAGGGGGGGGGGGCGGGCCAAGACCACTAGGGGCTGGCTGCTATCCCTACGCAGCCCAAGTGGCCCCCCGGGAGGGGTGGTCCCTCCCAGTGGACCCCCGGAACCTTTTCGGTGGTCCCGGTACAATACCGGTATGACCCCGAAACTTTCCGGTGCCCGTTTAACAACTTCCCATATATAAAACTTTACCTCCGGACCATTCTGGAACTCCTCGTGACGTCCGGGATCTCATCCGAGACTCCGAACAACATTCGGTAATCACATACTTGTCTTCCTGATAACCCTAGCATCACCGAACCTTAAGTGTGTAGACCCTACTGGTTCGGGAGACATGCAGACATGACCGAGACTCTCCGGTCAATAACCAACAGCAGGATCTGGATACCCATGTTGGGTCCCACATGCTCCTTGATGAAGTCATCGGATGAACCACGATGTCGAGGATTCGATCAAACCCCGTATACAATTCCCTTTGTCAATCGGTACGTTACTTGCCCGAGACTCGATCGTCGGTATCCCAATACCTTGTTCAGTCTCGTTACTGGCAAGTCCCTTTACTCGTACCGTAATGCATGATCCCGTGGCCAACACCTTGGTCACCTTGAGCTCATTATGATGATGCATTACCGAGTGGGCCCAGAGATACCTCTCGATCATACAGAGTGACAAATCCCAGTCTCGATCCATGTAAACCCAATAGACACTTTCGGAGATACCCGTAGTGCACCTTTATAGTCACCCAGTTACGTTGTGACGTTTGATACACCCAAAGCATTCCTACAGTATCCAGGAGTTACACGATCTCATGGTCGAAGGAAGAGATACTTGACATTGGAAAAGCTCTAGCAAACGAACTAACCGACCTTTGTGCTATGCTTAGGATTGGGTCTTGTCCATCACATCATTCTCCTAATGATGTGATCCCGTTATCAACGACATCCAATGTCCATAGCCAGGAAACCATGACTATCTGTTGATCACAACGAGCTAGTCAACTAGAGGCTTACTAGGGACATATTGTGGTCTATGTATTCACACTTGTATTACGATTTCCGGATAATACAGTTATAGCATGAATAAAAAGACTATTATCATTGACAATGAAATATAATAATAACACTTTTATTATTGCCTCTAGGGCATATTTCCAACAGTCTCCCACTTGCACTAGAGTCCCTAATCTAGTTACATTGTGATGAATCGAACACCCATAGAGTTCTGGTGTTGATCATGTTTTGCTCGCGAGAGAGGTTTAGTCAACAGATCTGCGACATTCAGATCCGTATGTACTTTGCAAATTTCTATGTCTCCATCTTGAACATTTTCACGGATGGAGTTGAAATGACGCTTGATGTGTCTGGTCTTCTTGTGAAACCTGGGATCCTTGGCAAGGGCAATAGCTCCAGTGTTGTCACAGAAGAGTTTGATTGGCCCCGACGCATTGGGTATGACTCCTAGGTTGGTGATGAACTCCTCCACCCAAATAGCTTCATGCGCTGCCTCCGAGGCTGCCATGTACTCCGCTTCACATGTAGATCCCGCCACGACGCTCTGCTTGCAGCTGCACCAGCTTACTGCTCCACCATTCAACATATACACGTATCCGGTTTGTGACTTAGAGTCATCCAGATCTGTGTCGAAGCTAGCATCGACGTAACCCTTTATGACGAGCTCTTCGTCACCTCCATAAACGAGAAACATGTCCTTTGTCCTTTTCAGGTACTTCAGGATATTCTTGACCGCTGTCCAGTGTTCCTTGCCGGGATTACTCTGGTATCTTGCTACCAAACTTATGGCAAGGTTTACATCAGGTCTGGTACACAGCATGGCATACATAATAGATCCTATGGCTGAAGCATAGGGGATGACACTCATCTCTTCTTTATCTTTTGCCGTGGTCGGTGACTGAGCTGAGCTCAATCTCACACCTTGTAACATAGGCAAGAACCCTTTCTTGGACTCATCCATTTTGAACTTTTTCAAAATCTTATCAAGGTATGTGCTTTGTGAAAGACCTATGAGGCGTCTCGATCTATCTCTATAGATCTTGATGCCTAATATATAAGCAGCTTCTCCAAGGTCCTTCATTGAAAAACATTTGTTCAAGTAGGCCTTAATGCTGTCCAGAAATTCTATATTATTTCCCATCAAGAGTATGTCATCTACATATAATATGAGAAATGCTACAGAGCTCCCACTCACTTTCTTGTAAACGCAGGCTTCTCCATAAGTCTGCATAAACCCAAACGCTTTGATCATCTCATCAAAGCGAATATTCCAACTCCGAGATGCTTGCACCAGCCCATAAATGGATCGCTGGAGCTTGCATACTTTGTTAGCGTTCTTAGGATCGACAAAACCTTCCGGCTGCATCATATACAGCTCTTCCTTAAGATGCCCGTTATGGAATGCTGTTTTGACGTCCATCTGCCATATCTCATAATCATAGTATGCGGCAATTGCTAACATGATTCGGACGGACTTAAGCTTCGCTACGGGAGAGAATGTCTCGTCATAGTCAATCCCTTGAACTTGTCGATAACCCTTAGCGACAAGTCGAGCTTTATAGATGGTGACATTACCATCCGCGTCCATCTTCTTCTCAAAGATCCATTTGTTTTCTATCGCTCGCCGATCATCGGGCAAGTCAGTCAAAGTCCATACTTTGTTTTCATACATGGATTCTATCTCGGATTTCATGGCTTCTAGCCATTTGTTGGAATCTGGGCCCGCCATCGCTTCTTCATAGTTCAAAGGTTCACCGTTGTCTAACAACATGATTTCCAGGACAGGGTTGCCGTACCACTCTGGTGCGGAACGTGTCCTTGTGGACCTACGAAGTTCAGTAGCAACTTGATCCGAAGTACCTTGATCATCATCATTGGTTTCCTCTTCAGTTGGTGTGGGCATCACAGGAACATTTTCCTGAGCTGCACCACTTTCCCATTCGAGAGGTAGTACTTCATCGAGTTCTACTTTCCTCCCACTTACTTCTTTCGAGAGAAACTCTTTTTCTAGAAAGCATCTGTTTTTGGCAACAAAGATTTTGCCTTCGGATCTTAAGTAGAAGGTATACCCTACAGTTTCCTTAGGGTATCCTATGAAGACGCATTTGTCCGACTTGGGTTCGAGCTTTTCAGGTTGAAGTTTCTTGACATAAGCATCGCATCCCTAAACTTTTAGAAACGACAGCTTAGGTTTCTTCCCAAACCAGAATTCATACGGTGTCGTCTCAACGGATTTAGACGGTGCCCTATTTAAAGTGAATGTAGCTGTCTCTAGAGCGTATCCCCAAAATGATAGCGGTAAATAGGTAAGAGACATCATAGACCGCACCATATCCAAAAGAGTGCGATTACGAGGTTCGGACACACCGTTTCGCTGAGGTGTTCCAGGCGGCGTGAGTTGTGAAACGATTCCACATTTCCTTAAGTGTGTGCCAAATTCGTGACTTAAATATTCTCCTCCACGATCTGATCGTAGGAACTTTATCTTTCGGTCACGTTGATTCTCCACCTCATTCTGAAATTCCTTGAACTTTTCAAAGGTCTCAGACTTGTGTTTCATTAAGTAGACATACCCATATCTACTTAAGTCATCAGTGAGAGTGAGAACATAACGATATCCTCCGCGAGCCTCAACGCTCATTGGACCGCACACATCGGTATGTATGATTTCCAACAAGTTGGTTGCTCGCTCCATTGTTCCGGAGAACGGAGTCTTGGTCATTTTTCCCATGAGGCATGGTTCGCATGTGTCAAATGATTCATAATCAAGAGACTCTAAAAGTCCATCAGCATGGAGCTTCTTCATGCTCTTCACACCAATGTGACCAAGGCGACAGTGCCACAAGTATGTGGGACTATCGTTATGAACTTTACATCTTTTGGCATCTACACTATGAACATGTGTAATATTACGCTCGAGATTCATTAAGAATAAACCTTTGACCATCGGAGCATGACCATAAAACATATCTCTCATATAAATCGAACAACCATTATTCTCAGACTTAAATGAGTAGCCATCTCGTATTAAACGAGATCCAGATACAATGTTCATGCTCAAACTTGGCACTAAATAACAATTATTGAGGTTCAAAACTAATCCCGTAGGTAAATGTAGAGGCAGCATGCCGACGGCGATCACATCGACTCTGGAACCATTCCCGACGCGCATCGTCACCTCGTCCTTCGCCAGTCTCCGTTTATTCCGCAGCTCCTGCTGTGAGTTACAAATATGAGCAACGGCACCGGTATCAAATACCCAGGAGTTACTACGAGTACTGGTAAGGTACACATCAATTACATGTATATCAAATATACCTTTGGTGTTGCCGGCCTTCTTATCCGCTAAATATTTGGGGCAGTTCCGCTTCCAGTGACCCTTCCCCTTGCAATAAAAGCACTCAGTCTTAGGCTTGGGTCCATTCTTTGACTTCTTCCCGGCAACTGGCTTACCGGGCGCGGCAACCTCTTTGCCGTCCTTCTTGAAGTTCTTTTTACCCTTGCCCTTCTTGAACTTAGCGGTCTTATTGACCATCAACACTTGATGTTCTTTCTTGATTTCAACCTCTGCTGACTTCAGCATAGAAAATACTTCAGGAATGGTCTTTACCATCCCCTGCATATTGTAGTTCATCACAAAGCTCTTGTAGCTTGGTGGGAGCGACTGAAGGATTCTGTCAATGACTGCCTCATCAGGGAGGTTAATATTCAGCTGGGTCATACGGTTGTGCAACCCAGACATCTTGAGTATGTGCTCACTGACAGAACTATTTTCCTCCATCTTACAACTATAGAACTTGTCGGAGATGTCATATCTCTCGACCCGGGCGTGAGCTTGAAAAACTAGTTTCAGCTCTTCGAACATCTCATATGCTCCGTGATGCTCAAAACGCTTTTCGAGGCCAGGTTCTAAGCTGTAAAGCATGCCGCACTGAACGAGGGAGTAATCATCAGCACGAGACTGCCAAGCATTCATAATGTCTTGGTTCTCTGGGACGGGAGCGTCACCTAGCGGTCCTTCTAGGACATATTGTTTCCTGGCAGCTATGAGGATGATCCTCAGGTTTCGGACCCAGTCCGTATAGTTGCTTCCATCATCTTTCAGCTTGGTTTTCTCTAGGAACGCGTTGAAGTTCATGTTGACATGAGCGTTGGCCATTTGATCTACAAGACATTTTTGCAAAGGTTTTAGACTAAGTTCATGATAATTAAGTTCTAATCAAATTATGAACTCCCACTTAGATTAGACATCCCTCTAGTCATCTAAGTGTTACACGATCCGAGTCGACTAGCCCGTGTCCGATCATCACGTGAGACGGACTAGTCATCGTCGGTGAACATCTTCATGTTGATCGTATCTTCCATACGACTCGTGTTCGACCTTTCGGTCTCCGTGTTCCGAGGCCATGTCTGCACATGCTAGGCTCGTCAAGTTAACCCTAAGTGTTTTCGCTGTGTAAAACTGTCTTACACCCGTTGTATGTGAACGTAAGAATCCATCACACCCGATCATCACGTCTTCCCGCCACCTCCTGCTTGCCGCCCGCGCCCCTGGACGTCTGGACGACCTCCACGTCGCACCCCGAACCCCATGGACACACCCATTCGCCCCCAGCTCCTCTCCCTCGCTCTCCCGCACCATGGGCGACGCCACCGCAGCCGCACCGTCGCCGTAGTCGCGCTCTCCGTCATCCCCGCGCCGCGCCACCGTGTCCAGGAGCTCCGCCGCCCTCTTCTCCTTCGAGCTAGCCGAGCCCCGAGCGCTCGTGTGCCCCAAAGCCACTGCACCGACCTCGTCCGATCCGCCATCGCCGGAGATCCCCTTCACCGTCGCCGCCGCACCAGCTCGTCCTCGACTGCGCCGTCTGCTTCTTCGAGACCTCCGTGAGCCCAGCTACCTCCTCCCCCTTTCCTCTCTCGCTCTCGTGCACCACAGCGAGCGCACGAAGCTTCACCGCACGCACTGCCGCCGAGCTCGTTGCCGACGTGTCTCCGGCCAACCACCGGCCACACCACCGTGTCCAACGCACTCACCGCACCCGCAGGAACCCATAGCACCACTCCACGAGCCTCGCCGTGTCCCGTAGCCTCGAGTTCGACCTCACCCGAACTCCGGCGACTGCCAAGGTCGTTGCCGTCAACGTTTCCGGCCACCTCGAGCTCAACCACCACCACCAAGAGCTACGACTTGCTCCCAGCTACCCGTAGATGCCCTCCGCCGCTCATTTAGTCGCCGGAATGCACAAAAGCACTCTCGCGCCGTGTTCGGCCTCGCCGGCGGCTAAACACCGGCGAGTTGACCCCGTTGACCCCTCGTTTGACCACGGGTGGGCCCAGTTTGGCCCCCCTGGGTCAATGACAGGTGGGGCCTAGCCCTGTTAACTAATTAGGATTAGTATTAACTAATAATTAGTTAAACTAATTACACTGACACACGGGACCCACTAGTCAGGTTTGACCTAGACTGTTCCGTTGACCACTGACGTCATCCTGACGCAATGCTGACGCAGTAAGTTATTTACTGGAATTATTATTACACAGGAAATTCCAGAAAATAACCCAAACTTCAAAAAATCATAGAAATTAATCTGTAGCTCCAAATGCAAAGTGTTATATATGAAAAATGATCAGAAAAATCCAATCTATTCATCTGCACTGGTTTCATGCATGTTTAAGCAAGCTAACATGCTGTTTATTGCAGAGCAAGATAAAGCACTTTAAAGGGCCATTTATGAGTTTGAAACTTGAATCTTTGGTTCAAAATAGTTCAAACCCATCTGGTCTTAGTTGCATTACCCCAACACACTCATATTGCCATGTTTCATGCATGCATCATATTGTTGCATATTGTTTGGTGATGATTGTGTATCGTTGCTCTCTGCGGCAGGTCCTGCCCCTGAGGAGTATCGTGATTACCCCAACGAAGAACAATACCAGTGCACCGACCCATCAGGCAAGCAACCAACGATTTGATCATATCGATACAATCCCATGTTCTTGCTCCTGCTCTCTTTTACTGCATTAAGACAACGCGTTTCAAACTGCTGTGTGATGCGGTAGCCGAACCCATTTCCTCTGCATGACCTGCCATTGCCACATTAACTAGATGAAACCTACTAGCATGTGTAGGAGTTGATTGAGCCATGTGTGGGTGTTGCTCCTACCTTTCTATGCCTGCTATGCTTAGAGTCGTGTCAGGTCCGGTTCATCTGGGTGATGGGATAGAGTGAAATGTTCGTGTTAGTATGGGAATGATGCGTTGAACACGATTTGGTAAAGGTATCGATGAGAGGCCATGTAGGAGTACATGGTGGGTTGTTTCATTGAAGCCGTCCTTAAGCACTGAGATTTGTATGTGTGATTTAAGAATCAGCTAGTACCATGCATTGGGCCTGAAACCAATGGACCCTCTTGGCTTCTTATTCACCCTAGTTCTTTGTCCAGGAGTTGCAAGTAGTTTCTGGTGTTTGTAGCTTACTGGAGGCCGTGGACAGCGCTGACCGTATGGGTGGGCTGTGATGCGGTAGGTACGTGGCCAGGTACACCGGGCACCCGTTAGGTGTCTCGAAACCATTTTCACATCGTTTGGGGCTGTGAGTGAAACCCGGCTGGATCTCCTCACAGATGGAACCCGAATAGGCGATAAACCTGGACTAGAGACTTAGGTGTTTAGGTAGGTCGTGGCCGACACCCACGTTGGGCTTCCGCTTGAAGGTTGCCGAGTACATGTCATGTACACGGCGGTAAGTGGTGAGAGCGTGTATGAAGAAGTACACCCCTGCAGGGTTAACATAATCTATTCGAATAGCCGCGTCCGCGGTAAAGGACTACTTGGGGTCATATATAGTTCATAGACAAGTGAAAGTGGATACTCTAAAATACGCAAGATAAGCATGAGTGCTATGGATGGTGTTCTCGTAGGGAGACGGGAGCGGATCCATAGTGGTGTATTGATATGGTGAATATGTGGACTCATGTGCGCCACCTCAAAAGAGTTACTTGCAGTCGTAGTTCAGGATAGCCACCGAGTCAAAGCTGGCTTGCTGGAGTTAAGCTCCACCACCCCCTTTGTTGATAATGATGCATATGTAGTTAGTTCTGATGTAAGTCTTGCTGGGTACATTTGTACTCACGTTTGCCTATTTTATGTTTTTGCAGAGAGACTTCAGTCTCACTAGTAGTTCCGCGTGGACTTCGACGTTTAGCTTGTTACCTCAGGTACGATCTTGTGCCCTCGGCAGGATCTGGTAGTTAGTCAGGCTTTTCGGCCTTTTTCTTTTGTAGATGTCTGTACTCAGACATGTTAAGCTTCCGCATGTGCTTTGACTTGTCTGCTCTGAATGTTGGGTCACGAGACCTATGTTTGTAATATCTCTCTCCTCGGAGCCTATTGAATAAAATACTTGAGTCGTAGAGTTATGTTGTGATGCCATGTTGTATTTACACATAACGAGCATATTGTGTGTATGTTATTGAAATGCTTGGTATGTGTGGGATCTGACTATCTAGTTGTTTATCCTTGGTAGCCTCTCTTACCGGGAAATGTCTGCTAGTGCTTCCACTGAGACATGGTAACTTGCTACTGCTCCGGAACACTTAGGTTGGCCGGCATGTGTCCTTCTTCGTTCCTGTGTCTGTCCCTTCGGGGAAATGTCACGCGATGAATACCGGAGTCCTGTTAGCCCGCTACAGCCCGGTTCACCGGAGTCCTGCTAGCCCAGTGCTACAGCCTGGATTCACTCGCTGATGACCGACACGTTCGATGTTGGGTCATGGATGCCTGTCCCTGTAAGTTTGTGCCACTTTGGGTTTACGACTAGCCATGTCAGCCCGGGTTCCTTATCATATGGATGCTAGCGACACTGTCATATATGTGTGCCAAAAGGCGCAAACGGTCTTGGGCAAAGGTAAGGTGACACCCGTGGGAATACCGTGCGTGAGGCCGCAAAGTGATATGAGGTGTTACATGCTAGATCAATGTGGTATTGAGTCGGGGTCCTGACACGTCTGCCCTAGGGGTGGCGCCCCCACCTCTCCTGGTTACGTGAGATGGGGTGGGAGGGGCGCTCAGCCCCTTAGTGGGCTGATGTGCCCCTCCCCTTGGCCCATAAGGCCCCCCAACGCTTGTCGGGGCCTCCGAAACCCCTTTCGGACACGCTGTTCATCACCTGGTACCCCCGGAACAATTCCGGACTCCAATACCCTTCGCCCAATATACCGATCTTCACCTCCCGATCATTCCAGAGCTCCTCGTAATGTCCGGCATCTCATCCAGGACTTCGAACAACTTCGGTAACCACATACTATTTGCCATAACAACTCTAGCATCACCGAACCTTAAGTGTGTAGACCGTATGGGTTCGGGAACCATGCAGACATGATGTGGATACCCATATTGGCTCCCACATGTTCCACGATGAACTCATCGGATGAACCACAATGTCGAGGATTCAAGCAATCCCGTATACAATTCCCGTTGACAATCGGTATGTTACTTGCCCGAGATTCGATCGTCGGTATCCCAATACCTCGTTCAATCTCGTTATCGGCATGTCACTTTACTCGTTCCGTAATGCATGATCCCATGACTAACTACTTAGTCACATTGAGCTCATTATGATGATGCATTATTGAGTGGGCCCAGAGATACCTCTCCGTCATACAGAGTGACAAATCCCAGTCTCGATTCTTGCCAACCCAACAAACACTTTCGGAGATGCCTGTAGTGCGCCTTTATAGTCACCCAGTTATGTTGTGACGTTTGGTACACCCAAAGAACTCCTATGGTATCAGGGAGTTACACAATCTCATGGTCTAAGGAAATGATACTTGACATTAGAAAAGCTTCAGCAAACGAACTACACGATCTTGTGCTATGCTTAGGATTGGGTCTTGTCCATCACATCATTCTCCTAATGATGTGATCCCATTATTAATGACATCCAATGTCCATGGTCAGGAAACCATGACCATCTTTGATCAACGAGCTAGTCAACTAGAGGCTCACTTGGGACATGTTGTGGTCTATGTATTCACACATGTATTGCGGTTTCCGGTCAATACAATTATAGCATGAATAATAGACAATTATCATGAACAAGGAAATACAATAATAACCATTTTATTATTGCCTCTAGGGCATATTACCAACAATCTCCCACTTGCACTAGAGTCAATAATCTAGTTCACATCACTATGTGATTGTAATGAATCTACACCCATGGGGTTTGATCATATCTCGCTTGTGAGAGAGGTTATTAATCAACGGATTTGAACCTTTCAGATCCATGTGTGCTTTGCAAATCTCTATGTTATCTCCTAGATGCAGCTACCACGCTCTATTTGGAGCTATTCCAAATAACTATTCTCTATACGAATCCGGTTTACTACTCAGAATAATCCGGATTAGTGTCAAAGTTTTCATCAGCCAAACCCTTTACGACGAACTCTTTAACCACCTCTATAATCGAGAAAATTCCTTAGTCCACTAGTTACTAAGGATAAGTTTGACCGCTGTCCTGTGATCCATTCCTGGATCACTCTTGTACCCCTTGACTGACTCATGGCAAGGCACACTTCAGGTGAGGTACATAGCATAGCATACTATAGAGCCGATGTCTGAAGCATAGGGGACGACCTTTGTCCTTTCTCTCTCTTCTGTCGTGGTCATGTCTTTAGTCTTACTCAATATTCACACCTTATAATAGAGCCAAGAACTCCTTCTTTGCTGATCTATTTTGAACTCCTTCAAAATCTTGTCACGGTATGTATTTATTTGAAAGTACTATTAAGCGTTTTTGATCTATCCTTATAGATCTTGATGCTCAATGTTCAAGTAGCTTAATCTAGGTTTTCCATTGAAAAACACTTTTCAAATAACCCTATATGCTATCCAGAAATTCTACATCATTTCTGATCAACAATATGTTAACAACATATACTCATCAGAAATTCTATAGTGCTCCCACTCACTTCTTTGGAAATACAAGTTTCTCATAAACTTTGTATAAACCCAAAATCTTTGATTATCTCATCAAAGCGTATATTCCAACTCCGAGATGCTTACTCCTGTCCTTAGAAGGATTGCTGGAGCTTTGCATACTTGTTTGCATCTTATAGGATTGACAAAACCTTCTGGTTGTATTATATACAACCTTTCCTCAAGAAAATTGTCGAGGAAACAATGTTTTTGACATCCTATCTGCAAGACTTCATAAATAATGCAGTAACTGCTAATATAATTAAAACAGACTCTTAGCATCGCTATGAGTGAGAAAGTCTCATCGCAGTCAACTCCTTGAACTTGTCGGAAAACATCTTAACGACAAGTCGAGCTTTATTAATGGTGATACTTACCATTATTGCCCGTCTTCCTTTTAAAATCCATCTGTACCCAACAGCCTTACGACCATCAAGTAGTTCTTCCAAAGTCCACACTTTGTTTTCATACATGGACCCTCTCTAAGATTTTATGGCCTCTAGCCATTTGTCGGAATCCGGGCCCACCATCGCTTCTCCATAGCTTGTAGGTTCATTGTTGTCTAGCAACATGACCTCCAAGATAGGATTACGTACCACTCTGAAGTGGTAGCGTCCTTGTCGACCGACGAGGTTTGGAAGTGACTTGATCCGAAGTTTCATGATCACAATCATCAGCTTCCACTTCAATTGGTGTAGGCGCCACAGGAACAACTTCTTGTGCCCTACTACACACTGGTTGAAGTGGTGGTTCAATAACCTTATCAAGTCTCCACCATCCTCCCACTCAATTCTTTCAAGAGAATCTTTTCCTCGAGAAAGGACCCGTTTTAGAAACAATCACTTTTGCTTCTGGATCTGGATTAGGAGGTATACCCACTTCTTTTTGGGTGTCCTATGAAGATGCCTTTATCCGCTTTGGGTTCGAGCTTATCTGGCTGAAACCTTTTCACATAATAATCGCAGCCCCAAACTTTCAAGAAACGACAACTTAGGATTCTCTAAACCATAGTTCACACGGTGTCATCTCAACAGAATTATATGGTGCCCTATTAAAGTGAATGCGGTCGTCTCTAATGCCTAATCCATAAAAGATAGTGGTAATTCAATAAGAGACATCATGGCATGCATCATATCCAATAGGGTGCAACTATGATGTTCAGACACACCATGAAACTATGGTGTTCCAGGCGGCATTAATTGTGAAACAATTTCCACAATTTCTTAATTGTATACCAAACACGTAACTCAAATATTCTTATCTATGATCATATCATAGACATTTTATCCTCTTGTCAAGACGATCTTCAACTTCACTCTGAAATTAGTTGAACCTTTCAATAATTCAGACTTGTGTTTCATCAAGTAAATATACAACATCTACTCAAATCATCTGTGAAGTAAGAACATAACGATATCTACTGCGTGCCTCGGCACTCATTGGACATCACACATCAAAATGTATTACTTCCAACAAGTTGCTATGTTGTTCCATCTTATTGAAAATGAGACTTTTCAGTCATCTTGCCCATGTGGTATGATTTGCATGTCTCAAGTGATTTAGAATCAACTGAGCCAAGCGATCCATCAGCATGGAGTTTCTACATGCGCACATACCAATAGACATGGTTTGCATGTCTCAAACTTTTCAAAAACGAGTGAGTCCAAAGATCCATCAACATGGATCCCTTCTTCATGCGTTCTATACCAATATGACTCAAATGGCAGTGCCACGAGTATGTGGTACTATCATCACTATCTTATATCTTTTGGCATGAACATGTGTATCACTACGAGCAAGATTCAATAAACCATTCATTTTAGGTGTAAGACCATTGAAGGTATTATTCAAATAAACAGAGTAACTATTATTCTCCTTAAATGAATGACCGTATTGCGATAGACATAATCCAATCATGTCTATGCTCAATGCAAACACCAAATAACAATTATTTATGTTTATCACCCATCTCGATGGCAGAGGGAATATGCGATGCTTGATCTCATCAAGCTTGGAAACACATCCAACACATATCGTCATCTCACCTTTAGCTAGTCTCCGTTTATTCTGCAGCTTTTATTTTGAGTAACCAACACTTAGCAACCGAACTGGTATCTAATACCCTGGTGCTACTAGGAGTACAAGTAAAGTACACATTTAATATAATGTATATCCAATATACTTCTCTCAACCCTGCCAACCTTCTCATCTACCAAGTATCTAGGGTAGTTATGCTTCAGTGACCGTCCCCTCATTACACAAGCACTTAGTCTCGGGTTTGGGCTCAACCTTGCTCTTCTTCACTAGAGCAGCAACTTATTTGCCATTTCATGAAGTATCCCTCCTTGCCCTTCTTGAAACTAGTGGTTTCACTAACCATCAACAATTGATGCTCCTTCTTGATTTCTACTCTCGCGGCGTCAAACATCGCGAATATTTCAAGGATCGTCATATCTATCCCTGATATGTTATAGTTCATCACGAAGCTCTAGCAACTTGGTGGCAATGACTTCGGAGAAACATCACTATCTCATCCGGAAGATTAACCCCCACTCGATTCAAGTGATTGTTGTACTCAGACAATCTGAGCACAAGCTCAACGATTGAGCTTTTCTCCCTTAGTTTGCAGGCTAAGAAACTCGTCGGAGGTCTTATACCTCTTGACGTGGGCACGAGCCTGAAATCCCAATTACAGCCCTCGAAATATCTCATATGTTCCGCGACATTTCAAAATCATCTTCGGTGCCTCAATTCTAAACCATTTAACATTACTAAACTATCACGTAGCTATCAAAACGTGTATGTTAGATGTTCGCAACATCCACAGACGACGGTCGAGGTTCATCACACCGAGCGGTGCATTAAGGACATAAGCCATCTACGCAGCAATGAGGACAATCCTCAGTTTACGGACCCAGTCCGCATAATTGCTACTATCAACTTTCAATTAAATTTTCTATAGGAACATATCTAAAACAATAGAACTAAAGCGCGAGCTACAACATAATTTGCAAAAACCTTTTGACTATGTTCAAGATAATTAAGTTCATCTTATGAATGTTGGGGAACGTAGCAGAAATTCAAAATTTTCCTACATGTCACCAAGATCTATCTATGGAGAGACCAGCAACGAGTAGAAAGAGAGTGCATCTACATACCCTTGTAGATCGCTAAGCGGAAGCGTTCAAGTGAACGGGGTTGATGGAGTCGTACTCGTCGTGATTCAAATCACCGATGATCCTAGTGCCGAACGGACGGCACCTCCGCGTTCAACACACGTACAGCCCAGTGACGTCTCCCACGCCTTGATCCAGCAAGGAGAGAGGGAGAGGTTGAGGAAGACTCCGTCCAACAGCAGCACAACGGCGTGGTGGTGGTGGAGGAGCGTGGCAATCCAGCAGGGCTTCGCCAAGCACCATGGGAGAGGAGGAGTAGGAAGAGAGGTAGGGCTGAGCCAGAACTTCGTGTATAGCTCCCATGCGCCTCCCCACTATATATAGGGGTGGAGGGGCTGGTTTCTTGCCCTCCAAGTCCATTTGGGCGTTGGCCAAGGTGGGAGGAAAGAAATCTCATTATTTCCTTCCCCACCGATTGTTATCCCCCCTTTTTAGGGATCTTGATCTTATCCCTTCGGGATATGATCTTATTCCTTCTAAGGGGGGATCTTGGTGCACCTTAACCAGGGGTGTGGGGCCTTGCCCCCACTACCCACGTCCATGTGGGTCCCCCCATGCAGGTGGGCCCCACTCCGGAACCTTCTAGAACCTTCCCGGTACAATACCGAAAAATCCCGAACGTTTTCTGGTGGCCAAAATAGGACTTCCCATATATAAATCTTTACCTCCGGACCATTCCGTAACTCCTCGTGACGTCCGGGATCTCATCCGGGACTCCGAACAACATTCAGTAACCACATACAAACTTCCTTTATAACCCTAGCGTCATCGAACCTTAAGTGTGTAGACCCTACGGGTTCGGGAGACATGTAGACATGACCGAGACGTTCTCCGGTCAATAACCAACAGCGGGATCTGGATACCCATGATGGCTCCCACATGTTCCACGATGATCTCATCGGATGAACCACGATGTCAAGGACTTAATCAATCCCGTATTCAATTCCCTTTGTCTATCGGTATGTTACTTGCCCGAGATTCGATCGTCGGTATCCAATACCTTGTTCAATCTCGTTACCGGCAAGTCACTTTACTCGTTCCGTAACACATCATCCCGTGATCAACTCCTTGGTCACATTGCGCATATGATGATGTCCTACCGAGTGGGCCCAGAGATACCTCTCCGTTTACACGGAGTGACAAATCCCAGTCTCGATCCGCATAAAACAATAGATACTTTCGGAGATACCTGTAGTGCACCTTTATAGTCACCCAGTTACGTTGTGACGTTTGATACACCCAAAGCACTCCTACGGTATCCAGGAGTTACACGCTCTCATGGTCGAAGGAAGAGATACTTGACATTGGCAAAGCTCTAGCAAATGAACTACACGATCTTTTGTGCTAGTCTTAGGATTGGGTCTTGTCCATCACATCATTCTCCTAATGATGTGATCCCGTTATCAACGACATCCAATGTCCATAGCCAGGAAACCATGACTATCTGTTGATCACAACGAGCTAGTCAACTAGAGGCTCACTAGGGACATATTGTGGTCTATGTATTCACACGTGTATTACGATTTCCGGATAATACAGTTATAGCATGAATAAAAGACAATTATCATGAACAAGGAAATATAATAATAATACTTTTATTATTGCCTCTAGGGCATATTTCCAACAGTCTCCCACTTGCACTAGAGTCAATAATCTAGTTCACATCGCCATGTGATTAACACTCACAGGTCACATCGCCATGTGACTAATACCCAAGAGTTTACTAGAGTCAGTAGTCTAGTTCACATCACTATGTGATTAACACTCAATGAGTTTTATGTTTGATCATGTTGCTTGTGAGAGAGGTTTTAGTCAACGGGTCTGAACCTTTCAGATCCGTGTGTGCTTTACAAATCTCTATGTCATCTCCTAGATGCAGCTACCACGCTCTATTTGGAGCTATTCCAAACAACTGTTCTACTTGGAGCTATTCTAAATTATTGCTCCATTATATGTATCCGGTCTCTCTACTCAGAGCTATCCGGATAGGTGTCAAGCTTGCATCGTCGTAACCTTTACGACGAACTCTTTTACCACCTCCATAATCGAGAAAATTCCTTAGTCCACTAGTTACTAAGGATAACTTTGACCGCTGTCCTGTGAGCCATTCTTGGATCACTCTTGTACCCCTTGACTGACTCATGGCAAGGCACACTTCAGGTGCGGTACACAGCATAGCATACTGAAGAGCCTACGTCTTAAGCATAGGGGACGACCTTCGTCCTTTCTCTCTATTCTGCCGTGGTCGAGCTTTAAGTCTTAACTTCGTACCTTACAACTCAGGCAAGAACTCCTTCTTTGACTGGTCCATCTTGAACACCTTCAAGATCATGTCAAGGTATGTGCTCATTTGAAAGTATTATTAAGCATTTTGATCTATCCTTATAGATCTTGATGCTCAATGTTCAAGTAGCTTAATCCAGGCTTTCCATTGAAAAACACTTTCAAAATAACCCTATATGCTTTCCAGAAATTCTACGTCATTTCTGATCAACAATATGTCAACAACATATACTCATCAGAAATTCTATAGTGCTCCCACTCACTTCTTTGGAAATACAAGTTTCTCATAAACTTTGTACAAACCCAAAATTTTTGATCATCATCAAAGCATACATTCCAACTCCGAGATGCTCACTCCAGTCCTTAGAAGGATTGCTGGAGCTTTGCATACTTATTAGCATCTTTCGGGATTGACAAAACCTTCCGGTTGTATCACATACAACCTTTCCTCATTAAAATCGTCGAGGAAACAATGTTTTGACATCCTATCTGCAAGATTTCATAAATAATGCAGTAATCGCTAATATAATTCCAACAGACTCTTAGCATCGCTACGAGTGAGAAAATCTCATCGTAGTCAACTCCTTGAACTTGTCGGAAAACATCTTAACGACAAGTCGAGCTTTCTTAATGGTGACATTTACCATCATTGTCCGTCTTCCTTTTGAAATCCATCTGTACTCATTAGCCTTACGACCATCGAGCCGTTCTGCCAAAGTCTACACTTTGTTTTCATACATGGATCCTCTCTCGGATTTTATGGCCTCAAGCCATTTATCGGAATCCGGGCCCACCATCGCTTCTCCATAGCTCGTAGGTTCATTGTTGTCTAGCAACATGACCTTCAAGACAGGATTACGTACCACTCTGAAGTAGTACGCATCCTTGTCATCCTACGAGGTTTGGGAGTGACTTGATCCGAAGTTTCATGATCAATATCATAAGCTTCCACTTCAATTGGTGTAGGTGCCACAGGAACAACTCCCTGTGCCCTGTCACACACTAGTTGAAGAGACGGTTCAATAACCTCATCAAGTCTCCACCATCCTCCCACTCAATTCTTTCGAGAGAAACTTTTCCTCGAGAAAGGACCCGATTCTAGAAACAATCCATATTGCTTTCGGATCTGAATTAGGAGGTATACCCAACTGTTTTGGGTTTCCTATGAAGATGCATTTTATCCGCTTTGGGTTCGAGCTTATCAACCTGAAACTTTTTCATATAAGCGTCGCAGCCCCAAACTTTTAAGAAACGACAACTTAGGTTTCTCTAAACCATAATTCATACGGTGTCATCTCATCGGAATTACGTGGTGCCCTATTTAAAGTGAATGTGGTTGTCTCTAATGCCTAACCCATGAACGATAGTGGTAATTCGATAAGAGACATCATGGTACGCACCATATCCAATAGGGTGCAACTATGATGTTCGGACACACCATCACATTATGGTGTTCCAGGCGGTATTAATTGCGAAACAATTTCCACAATGTCTTAATTGTGTGCCAAAACTCGTAACTCAGATATTCATCTCTATGATCATATCATAGACATTTTATCCTCTTGTCACAATGATCTGCTACTTCACTCTGAAATTACTTGAACCATTCAATAATTCAGACTTGTGTTTCATCAAGTAAATATACTCAACATTTACTCGAATCATCTGTGAAGTAAGAACATAATGATATTCACTGCATGCCTCAGCACTCATTCGACTGCACACATCAAAATGTGTTACTTCCAACAAGTTGCTATCTTGTTCCATCTTACTGAAAATGAGGCTTTTCAGTCATCTTGCCCATGTGGTATGATTTGCATATCTCAAGTGATTCAAAATCAAGTGAGTCCGAACGATCCATTTGCATGGAGTTTCTTCATGCATATACACCAATAGACATGGTTCGCATGTCTCAAACTTTTCAAAAACGAGTGAGTCCAAAGATCCATCAACATGGAGCTTCTTCATGCGTTTTATACCATTATGACTTACATGGCAGTGCCACAAGTAAGTGGTACTATCATTACTATCTTATATCTTTTGGCATGAAAATGTGTATCACTACGACCGAGATTCAATAAACCATTCCTTTAGGTGCAAGACCATTGAAGGTATTATTCAAAAATAGAGTAACCATTATTCTCCTTAAATGAATAACCGTATTGCGATAGACATAATCCAATCATGTCTATGCTCAACGCAAACACCAATCTCGGTGGTAGAGGGAGCGTGCGATGCTTGATCATATCAACCTTGGAAACACTTCCAACATATATCGTCAGCTCACCTTTAGCTAGTCTCCGTTTATTCCGTAGCTTTTATTTCGAGTTACTAACACTTAGCAACCGAACCGGTATCCAATACCCTGGTGCTACTAGGAGTACTAGTAAAGTACACATTAACATAATGTATATCCAATATACTTCTATCGACCTTGCCAGCCTTCTCATCTACCAAGTATCTAGGGTAATGCTGCTCCAGTGGTTGTTCCCCTTATTACAGAAGCACTTAGTCTCGGGTTTGGGTTCAACCTTGGGTTTCTTCACTAGAGCAGCAGCTGAATTGCCGTTTCATGAAGTATCCCTTTGTTCCCTTGCCCTTCTTGAAACTAGTGGTTTCACCAACCATCAACAATTGATGCTCCTTCTTGATTTCTACTTTCGCGGTGTCAAACATCATGAATATTTCAAGGATCATCATATCTATCCCTGATATGTTATAGTTAATCACGAAGCTCTAGCAGCTTGGTGGCAATGACTTTGGGGAAACATCACTATCTCATCTGGAGGATCAACTCCCACTCGATTCAAGTGATTGTTGTGCTCAGACAATCTGAGCACAAGCTCAACGATTGAGCTTTTCTCCCTTAGTTTGCAGGCTAAGAAAATCGTCGGAGGTCTTATACCTCTTGACGTGGGCACGAGCCTGAAATCCCAATTTCAGCCCTCGAAACATCTCATATGTTCCGCGACGTTTCGAAAACGTCTTTGGTGCCTCTACTTAAACCATTTAATTGAACTATCACGTAGTTATCAAAACGTGTATGTCCGATGTTCGCAACATCGACAAACGACGTTGGGGTTCAGCACACTGAGCGGTGCATTAAGGACATAAGCTTTCTACTGATCGCATAATCGCTACTATCAACTTTCAACTATATTTTCTCTAGGAACATATCTAAACAGTGGAACTAAAGCGCGAGCTTACGACATAATTTGCAAAAGGTCTTTTGACTATGTTCAGGATAATTAAGTTCATCTTATGAACTCCCACTTAGATAGACATCCCTCTGGTCATCTAAGTGATCACATGATCCGAGTCAACTAGGCCGTGTCCGATCATCACGTGAGACGGACTAGTCATCATCGGTGAACATCTTCATGTTGATCGTATCTACCATACGACTCATGCTCGACCTTTCGGTCTCCGTGTTCCGAGGCCATGTCTGCACATGCTAGGCTCGTCAAGTTAACCCTAAGTGTTTTCGCTGTGTAAAACTGTCTTACACCCGTTGTATGTGAACGTAAGAATCCATCACACCCGATCATCACGTGGTGCTTAGAAGCGACGAACTGTAGCAACGGTGCACAGTTAGGGGAGAACACTTCTTGAAATTTTGTAAGGGATCATCTTATTTACTACCGTCGTCCTAAGCAAACAAGATGCATAAACATGATAAACATCACATGCAATCAAATAGTGACATGATATGGCCAATATCATTTTGCTCCTTTTGATCTTCATCTTCGGGGCTCCATGATCATCATCGTCACCGGCACGACACCATGATCTCCATCATCATGATCTCCATCATCGTGTCTTCATGAAGTTGTCACGCCAACGACTACTTCTACTTCTATGACTAACGCGTTTAGCAATAAAGTAAAGTAGTTTACATGGCGTTCTTCAATGACACGCAGGTCATACAATAAATAAAGACAACTCCTATGGCTCCTGCCGGTTGTCATACTCATCGACATGCAAGTCGTGAATCCTATTACAAGAACATGATCAATCTCATACATCACATATCATTCATCACATTCTTCTTGGCCATATCACATCACATAGCATACCCTGCAAAAACAAGTTAGACGTCCTCTAATTGTTGTTGCATGTTTTACGTGGCTGCTATGGGTTTCTAGCAAGAACGTTTCTTACCTACGCAAGACCACAACGTGATATGCCAATTGCTATTTACCCTTCATAAGGACCCTTTTCATCGAATCCGTTCCGACTAAAGTGGGAGAGACTGGCACCCGCTAGCCACCTTATGCACCAAGTGCATGTCAATCGGTGGAACCTGTCTCACGTAAGAGTACGTGTAAGGTCGGTCCGGGCCGCTTCATCCCACAATACCGTCGAAACAAGATTGGACTAGTAACGGTAAGCATATTGAACAACATCAACGCCCACAACTACTTTGTGTTCTACTCGTGCAAAGAATCTATGCAATAGACCTAGCTCATGATGCCACTGTTGGGGAACGTAGCAGAAATTCAAAATTTTCCTACGTGTAACAGCAACGAGTAGAAAGAGAGTGCATCTACATACCCTTGTAGATCGCTAAGCGGAAGCGTTCAAGTGAACGGGGTTGATGGAGTCGTACTCGTCGTGATTCAAATCACCGATGATCCTAGTGTCGAACGGACGGCACCTCCGCGTTCAACACACGTACAGCCCGGTGACGTCTCCCACGCATTGATCCAGCAAGGAGAGAGGGAGAGGTTGAGGAAGACTCCGTCCAACAGCAGCACAACGGCGTGGTGGTGGTGGAGGAGCGTGGCAATCCAGCAGGGCTTCGCCAAGCACCATGGGAGAGGAGGAGTAGGAAGAGAGGTAGGGCTGTGCCAGAACTTCGTGTATAGCTCCCATGCGCCTCCCCACTATATATAGGGGTGGAGGGGCTGGTTTCTTGCCCTCCAAGTCCATTGGGGCGTTGGCCAAGGTGGGAGGAAAGAAATCTCATTATTTCCTTCCCCATCGATTGTTATCCCCCCTTTTTAGGGATCTTGATCTTATCCCTTCGGGATATGATCTTATTCCTTCTAAGGGGGGATCTTGGTGCGCCTTGACCAGGGGTGTGGGGCCTTGCCCCCACTACCCACGTCCATGTGGGTCCCCCCATGCAGGTGGGCCCCACTCCGGAACCTTCTAGAACCTTCCCGGTACAATACCGAAAAATCCCGAACATTTTCCGGTGGCCAAATAGGACTTCCCATATATAAATCTTTACCTCCGGACCATTCCGGAACTCCTCGTGACGTCCGGGATCTCATCCGGGACTCCGAACAACATTCGGTAACCACATACAAACTTCCTTTATAACCCTAGCGTCATCGAACCTTAAGTGTGTAGACCCTACGGGTTCGGGAGACATGTAGACATGACCGAGACGTTCTCCGGTCAATAACCAACAGCGGGATCTGGATACCCATGATGGCTCCCACATGTTCCACGATGATCTCATCGGATGAACCACGATGTCAAGGACTTAATCAATCCCGTATTCAATTCCCTTTGTCTATCGGTATGTTACTTGCCCGAGATTCGATCGTCGGTATCCAATACCTTGTTCAATCTCGTTACCGGCAAGTCACTTTACTCGTTCCGTAACACATCATCCCGTGATCAACTCCTTGGTCACATTGCGCATATGATGATGTCCTACCGAGTGGGCCCAGAGATACCTCTCCGTTTACACGGAGTGACAAATCCCAGTCTCGATCCGCATAAAACAATAGATACTTTCGGAGATACCTGTAGTGCACCTTTATAGTCACCCAGTTACGTTGTGACGTTTGATACACCCAAAGCACTCCTACGGTATCCAGGAGTTACACGCTCTCATGGTCGAAGGAAGAGATACTTGACATTGGCAAAGCTCTAGCAAATGAACTACACGATCTTTTGTGCTAGTCTTAGGATTGGGTCTTGTCCATCACATCATTCTCCTAATGATGTGATCCCGTTATCAACGACATCCAATGTCCATAGCCAGGAAACCATGACTATCTGTTGATCACAACAAGCTAGTCAACTAGAGGCTCACTAGGGACATATTGTGGTCTATGTATTCACACGTGTATTACGATTTCCGGATAATACAGTTATAGCATGAATAAAAGACAATTATCATGAACAAGGAAATATAATAATAATACTTTTATTATTGCCTCTAGGGCATATTTCCAACAATGAAATCCCACTTAGATAGACATCCCTCTAGTCATCTAAGTGATACATGATCCGAGTCAACTAGGCCGTGTCCGATCATCACGTGAGACGTACTAGTCATCATCGGTGAACATGTTCATGTTGATCGTATCCACTATACGACTCATGTTCGACCTTTCGGTCTCTTGTGTTCCGAGGCCATGTCTGTACATGCTAGGCTCGTCAAGTCAACCTAAGTGTTTTGCATGTGTAAATCTGGCTTACACCCGTTGTATGTGAATGTTAGAATCTATCACACCCGATCATCACGTGGTGCTTCAAAACAACGAACTTTCGCAACGGTGTACAGTTAGGTGGAACACTTTCTTGAAATTTTAGGAGGGATCATCTTATTTATGCTACCGTCGTTCTAAGAAAATAAGATGTAAAAACATGATAAACATCACATGCAATCAAATAGTGACATGATATGGCCAGTATCATTTTGCTCCTTTTGATCTCCATCTTCGGGGCGCCATGATCATCATTGTCACTGGCATGACACCATGATCTTCATCATCGTGTCTCCATGAAGTTGTCTCGCCAACTATTACTTCTACTACTATGGCTAACGGTTTAGCAATAAAGTAAATAATTACATGGTGTTATTCAATGACACGTAGGTCATACATTAAATTAAGACAACTCCTATGGCTCTTGCCGGTTGTCATACTCATCGACATGCAAGTCGTGATTCATATTAAAAGAACATGATCAATCTCATACATCACATATATTTCATTCATCACATCCTTTTTTTTGCCATATCACATCACGCGGCATATGCTACAAAAACAAGTTAGATGTCCTATAATTGTTGTTGCAAGGTTTTACATGGCTGCTATAGGTTTCTAGCAAGAACGTTTCTTACCTACGCCAAAACAACAACGTGATATGCCAATTTCTATTTACCCTTCATAAGGACCCTTTTCATCGAATCCGATCCGACTAAAGTGGGAGAGACTGGCACCCGCTAGCCACCTTATGCAACAAGTGCATGTCAGTCGGTGGAACCTGTCTCACGTAAGTGTACGTGTAAGGCCGGTCCGGGCCGCTTCATCCCACAATACCGTCGAAACAAGATAGGACTAGTAACGGTAAGCATATTGAAAAAAATCAACGCCCACAACAACTTGTGTTCTACTCGTGCATAGAATCTACGCAATAGACCTAGCTCATGATGCCACTATTGGGGAACGTAGCAGAAATTCAAAATTTTCTACGCATCACCAAGATCAACCTATGGAGATTCTAGCAACAAGAGAGAGAGGGAGTGCATCTTCATACCCTTGAAGATCCCTAAGCGGAAGCATTACAAGAACGCGGTCGGGGGACTCGTTCACGAAGCGGTTCAGATCGCGGCCGAATCCGATCTAAGCACCGAAAAACGGTGCCTCCGCGTTCAACAAACATACAGCCCGGGGACGTCTACTCCTTCTTGATCCAGCAAGGGGAGAGGAGAAGTTGAGGGAGAACTCCGACAGCACGACGACATGGTGGTGATGGAGCTCGTGGTTCTCCGGCAGGGCTTCGCCAATCACTACAGAGGAGGAGGAGGTGTTGGAGGAGGGAGAGGACTGCGCCAAGGGAAGGGTGCGGCTGCCCTCTCTGTCCCTCACTATATATAGGGGAAAGGGAGGAGGAGGAGGCGCCCTAGGGTTCCCTAGGGGAGGGGCGGCGGCCACAGGGGAAACCCTAGATGGGTTTGGGCGCCCCCACGCCCTAGGAAACTTGCCCCCCAAGCCGGGAGGGGCGGCTGCCCTAGGGGTGGCGCCCCCACCTATGCTGGTTATGTGAGATGGGGTGGGAGGGGCGCATAACCCCTTAGTGGGATGATGTGCCCCCTCCCCTTGGCCCATAAGGCCCGCCAACGCTTGTCGGGGCCTCCGAAACCCCTTTCGGACACGCTGGTCATCACCTGGTACCCCCGGAACAATTCCGGACTCCAATACCCTTCGTCCAATATACCGATCTTCACTTCCAAATCATTCCGGAGCTCCTCGTCACGTCCGGGATCTCATCCGGGACTCCGAACAACCTTCGGTAACCACATACTATTTCCCATAACAACTCTAGCGTCACCGAACCATAAGTCTGTAGACCCTACGGGTTCGGGAACCATGCAGACATGACTGAGACACCTCTCCGGCCAATAACCAATAGCGGGATATGGATACCCATATTGGCTCCCACATGTTCCACAATGATCTCATCGGATGAGCCACAATGTCGAGGATTCAAGCAATCCCGTATATAATTCCCTTTGTCAATCGATATGTTACTTGCCCAAGATTCAGTCATCGGTATCCCAATACCTCGTTCAATATCGTTATCGGCAAGTCACTTTACTCATTCCGTAATGCATGATCCCGTGACTAACTACTTAGTTGCATTGAGCTCATTATGATAATGCATTACCGAGTGTGCCCAGAGATACCTCTCCATCATACGGAGTGACAAATCCCAGTCTCGATTCGTGCCAACCCAACAAACACTTTCGGAGATGCCTGTAGTGCACCTTTAGAGTCACCCAGTTACGTTGTGACATTTGGTACACCCAAAGCACTCCTATGGTATCAGGGAGTTACACAATCTCATGGTCTAAGGAAATGATACTTGACATTAGAAAAGCTTCAGCAAACGAACTACACGATCTTGTGCTATGCTTAGGAGTGGGTCTTGTCCATCACATCATTCTCCTAATGATGTGATCCCGTTATCAATGACATCCAATGTCCATGGTCAAGAAACCATGACCATCTGTTGATCAACGAGCTAGTCAACTAGAGGCTCACTAGGGACATGTTGTGGTCTATGTATTCACACATGTATTGCGGTTTCCGGTCAATACAATTATAGCATGAATAATAGACAATTATCATGAACAAGGAAATACAATAATAACCATTTTATTATTGCCTCTAGGGGATATTTCCAACATTGAATACCCACGGGATGTCAAGCAACAAAAGATAGTAAAGAAGGTTTACACAGGGGCTTAATCTAAAGAGAAACCTTTGAGCGGGGCCCTGCTGCACGTCTGCGCCTGTGTCTCCGTTGTGCCGTATCTTGGAAGCGTGTCGCACGAATAATGTCTGTAAAAACGAAAACTCATGTAAAAGAGTAAGCGTGCGAAAAGTTAGTTATTCTCGATGGATATTAGAGATACGAGATATTTGCCTATTAATGAGGCAAGCCGAATTGTGGGCTTTATGACATGTTTGCAGCCCCTGGTATCATATACGGGGATACATGTACAACACCTAGCTCAGGTTTATCCGGGCTGTTGTGAAAAATGGTGGACTGGACTCGTCTAACCATGTACATGGTCATGACGACCGATCATGCTTCTGGTAGGAGAGGCCTCTTAATGTCCGTCTATTAGAGCCGCCGCATACTGCTCTATCTTTTCGTCAACAGTTATGACGCCACATGGACCGGGCATCTTAAATTTCAGGCAGGCGTAGTTCGGTATTGCATTAAAGCGAGTGAAGCCCGTTCTCCCGAGTAATGCATGATAATCGCTGCTAAAGGGCGCGATGTTAAAGAGTAGGTCCTCGCTTATGAAGTTGTCGGGAGAACCGAATATCACTTCTAATACGAGGGAGCCCCAGCAGTGGGCCTCAACGCCTGGTATCACTCCATTGAAGGTGGCGATATTTTGGCTTATTCTGGATGGGTCTATCCCCATCTTGCGGATGGTGTCTTGATATATCAGATTAAGACTACCTTCGCCGTCCATTAGGACTCGAGTGAGATGGTATCCATCAATTATTGGGTCAAGCACCAAGGCAGCCGATCCTTCGTGCCGAATACTGGACGGGTAGTCCCAGTGATCAAAAGTGATCGGGCAGGCCGCCCAGGGGTTGAATTTGGGGGCGACGAACTCTGTGTGAGTTGCGTGTACCATATTTACCGTTTTGACTTCTGGTGGGAATTTTTTCTGGCCCCCCGTGTTGGGCTGGCGAGGCTCATCCTCGTCTTTGCTTGGTGTGTCCCTTCCCTTGTGTTCAGTGTTTAATTTGTTGGCCTGCTTGAAGACCCAACATTCTCTGTGGGTATGATTAGCAGGTTTTTCGGAAGTGCCATGGATTTGGCACAATCTGTACAGGACTTTATTCATGCAGGATGGTCCCTCTTTACTGCCTTTGAATGGCTTCTTTCCTTGACCGGGTAGAGAGCCCCTGAATCCGGCGTTGACCGCCATGTTGTCCGGACTATCGCCATTCCGACGCTTGTGCTTAGTGCGTCGTGGCTTCCCATTGCCATCCCGAATTTAGGATGTGCCCGGGTCACTGGTCCATCTACGGGCCAACCAGCTGTCTTCGCCCGCACAAAAGCGGGTCATAAGGCTTGTTAAGGCTGCCATCGTCCTTGGCTTTTCTTGGCCGAGGTGTCTGGCAAGCCACTCGTCTCAGATACTATGTTTGAAGGCCGCTAAGGCTTCGGCATCCGGACAGTCGACATTTTTATTCTTCTTAGTGAGGAATCTTGTAACACCCCAAAATTTAACCATGATTTATTGATTAAAATTTTGCCTTGGTAAATTAAACTTTTTTTTATTTTCCTTTGTTTCAGAACCTCTCTTTTCTTCTAAGTTGTGGAGTTTTCACCCCAAATGAAAACTTTTCAAAAGTATTGTTGGACTTATATACCCTCTCAAGAAACATTTCTTTTATCAGTGGAATTATTTATACAAGTATTTTCCCTGAGCTTTATTTCTTTTAAAAATGATTTTTATAAGCTTTAGAGTCTCTTTTGCACTACAACCCTTTGATAAATTTATTTAAAAATCCCCCCAAAATTAGGGGAGGTCAATAGGAGTATATAATTCAATTCTGTGCAAAAATCCACTGGTGTTCTTTGAAAAAATTGAGCAAATCATCCTCTTTTGCTCTCTTGTCCAATTGGGTGTTTTCTACTACAACCCTATTCTATTTTGCTCTAGTGCCCATGAGCTTTTTCCTGCTTATAGTCCTCCCTACAAAACCCTTAAGTCCAAGAGAGTGGACCCATTGCAGTATATTTGGTGCATGCAATGATAGCCTTTACTTTCTGTCCAGAATTGGTTTTCTCAAAAACTTGCACTATCAAGTTTCTAGTCTTGACCAACTAACCTCGCCACCATCGCCTACACCTAAAGAGACACTGGTCTGGAGTTTTTGGCCACCCCAAGAGTTGCCTAGACACTACTAGGAAAAGGGCTATAGATAGGATTGATTCTAATGGCGCACCGTGGAAGCAGTGTGCCACTACTATATACTAATGGCGCACCTGTTTGTGATACGCCATTAGTGTGGAAGACACTAATGGCGCACCGTAAACAGGGTGCGCCACTAGTATGGATTATTTTTTTCCATTTTCCCATACATACTAATGGAGCATCGGGTCCATAATGTGCCATTACTATCTATAACTACTAATGGCGCACCAAGCAGGCAGTGCGCCATTACTGTAAATTTTGTTTTATTCTTTTTTTTTTGCAAAACTACTAATGGCGCATCGTGGCACAGTGAGCCATTACTAGTTTAAACTAGTAATGGCGCACTCAGAGGAGATGCGCCATTAGTATATATACTTATTATTTTTACTTTTTTGCAAAACTACTAATGGCGCACCGTAGGCTGATGCGCCATTAGTAACCAGGGTTACTAATGGCGCATTTTCCTACGGTGCGCCATTAGTAACCTGGGACCAACAAGATATTTTGGACAGCCCACACCTACCCACTCACTTTCCCCACTTCATTCCATCCACCTCCTTCTCCAAGCTTTCGGCCATCTCCTCCTCCTCACCTCATTTCCACCATAGATTCAACAAAATTAAGTGGTGAAATTACCTTTTTTTGATAGGTAAGTAAGGGAAAGCTATCTTCATGATATAGATCTACTTTTTTTTCTCCCTAGCTCGCTCCAACAACGTGCACATGCACTTTTTGTGGCCTAGCTAGATCTATGTATGTTTGTGGTGTTGCATGTGTTTGTGGTGTTGCATATATGTTTGTGTTTGAAGGTACCGGTATTTGAAATATGCGATAGTTGCCAATATTTTGCCGGAATGTTTTGATTCATTTCCGTTTCGGCGAGAATTTTGGCACTATGCATTCTTTTTGGTCCTATTTTTAGGGAAGGTCATGCCAAATTTTTTCTTGGTTCTAACATATCGTTTTGCTCTACCCCGCAGGCGACCATGGTCCGCACGATGACTGAAGGCATCGTGAATAGGTTTTTGAGCTCCGCGAAGGCCGAGATGCTTCAAAAGAACGAGACGGAGATAAGATGTCCATGTCGAAGATGCAAGCTGAAGAGCCTTATTGCGGACCCGGATTCCGGGCAGGTGCGGGACCACCTGCTCTTGCGTGGTTTCATGGATGGCTATCGGTGGCAAGGTGATGAAGATGACTATCAAGTCGTCCATGGCCGGGGCCGGGCAAGAAATGAGGAAGGGCAACAAGACAAGTACCACCGCGGCGAGGGCGGGCGAGAAGACGAAGAATCTCCAGGACATGATCACGACGGTGATGCTGTACACAGTCATCATGTAGAAGATGTCGTACATGATGATGAGGAAGATCAAGACGAAGGGAATGATCATGAAGATGAAGATGCCGGAGCAGACGACGATGGAGGCTGGGTGCAGGACCCTCATATTCAAGAGCTGCTTCTCAAGCGGACGGATAACGCAAGAGCTGCCGCCCGAGAGAAAGCCAAGCTGGATCAACTGGAGATAGACGCGGTTACTCCATTGTATGAAGGATGCAGGCCCGAGGATACCCGCCTGAAAGTAACGCTCATGGCTCTGGAGATGAAGGTAAAACACAAAATGACCGACGCATGCTTCGACGAGAACATGTCATTCTGGCACGAACGTCTTCCCAAGGGGAACAAGTGCCCGACCAGTTTCGAGGAGGCGAAGAAAATCGTGTGTCCTCTGGATTTACCGCACGTGAAATACCATGTGTGCATGAACAATTGCATCATTTATCGGGACGAGCACGCGGAGTCTACCATATGTCCGGTGTGCGGCGTCACTCGATACAAGAAGAGGAAGAAAGCTCCTCGAAAATCGGTGTGGTACTTTCCGATCACTCCTCGTCTGCAGCGGTATTTCGCGGACCCTAAGGTAGCAAAGCTCCTGCGTTGGCACGCGGATAGGGAGGAGAAGAAGCGAGAAGATGACGCAAATGATCCGGAGATAGATAAAAAAGACAAGATGCTGAGTCACCCTAAGGATGCGAGCCAGTGGCAAGCGTTGAACTTCGAATACCCAGAATTTGGGAACGATCCAAGGAACATCGTGCTGGGCGCGAGCACCGATGGAGTCAATCCGTTTGGCAGCCAGAGAAGCACACATAGCACCTGGCCTGTGTTTGTGTGGATGTACAACCTTCCCCCCTGGTTGTGCATGAAGAGGAAGTACATTCACATGAGTATGCTAATTGAAGGGCCGAAACAACCAGGGAACGACATCAATCTGTATCTGGGGCTGCTGAAAGAGGAGCTTGACACGCTGTGGAAAACGCCAGCCAATACGTGGGACGCCGCAGAGAAAGAATATTTCCCTATGAGAGCCGCACTGCTCACGACGGTGCACGACTATCTCGGTTACGGATATCTCGCGGGGCAGGTAGTCCACGGATTTTCTGGATGCGTAAGGTGCATGGATGACACAACGTATCACCAGCTAGATAGAGATCCCGGGTCTTCGAAAACCGTGTTCATGGGACATCGAAGGTGGCTTCGCGACGATGACCCGTGGAGGAAACGCAAGGATCTGTTCGATGGTGAAACCGAACCCCGAAAACGCTCGTGTACGAGGAGCGGCGAGGAAATAGACAAGCTGTTGAAAAATTGGAAAGACTGCCCACTGCCGAGAAAGAAGCGAAAGGCGCCAGAGCCGCTGCTGAAGGTATGGAAAACGAGGTCTGTTTTCTGGGACTTGCCGTACTGGAAGATCCACCGTGTGCCTCACAGCCTTGATGTCATGCATATCACGAAGAACGTGTGCGAGAGTCTGCTTGGTACCCTGCTCAACATGCCAGAGAGGACCAAAGATGGGCCGAAAGCAAGGGCAGACTTGAAATCAATGGGCATCAGGCAGGAGCTTCACGCTAATGATGATGATGATGACGATGATGAGGCGAAGCAGGACACGGAAAGTCGTCGCAAAGGCAAAAAGGCCAAGAAGACCGGAAATGACTACCATCCCGCGTGCTTCACTCTAAGTCAGGAGGAGATCGAGCAGTTTTTCACCTGCCTCCTAGGAGTAAAACTTCCTTACGGTTACGCGGGGAAGATAATCAGATACCTAGACCCAGCGAAGCAGAAGTTCAGCGGGATGAAGTCTCACGACTGTCACCTGCTGATGACGCAGATACTTCCAGTTGCAATCCGTGGGATCATGGACGCGCATGTCCGTGAAACGCTATTTGGCCTATGCAACTTTTACGACGTCTTCTCTCGGAAGTCGATTGGCGTGAGGAAACTCAGAAGGCTACAGGAAGAGATTGTGGTGATACTATGCGAGCTTGAGATGTACTTCCCGCCCGCATTCTTCGACGTTATGGTGCATCTGCTGGTCCATATAGTGGAGGATATCATCCAACTCGGGCCGACGTTCCTACACAGCATGATGCCGTTCGAAACGATGAATGGTGTCATCAAAGGATACGTTCGCAACATGTCACATCCAGAGGGAAGCATAGCCAGGGGCTTTCTGACCGAAGAGTGCATCTCCTACTGCACGAATTATCTAGGCATCGAGAACCCCGTTGGTCTGCTCGTCAACAGGCACCTCGGCAGGCTCGCTGGATGGGGTCGCCATGAGGGTCGCCGCGAAATGCATGTCGACTTCGAGGGTCGACTCGCCGACTTTGAAAGAGCAAACCTAGTCACGCTACAACACATAGACGTGGTCGATCCTTGGGTGGTAGAGCACAAAACCTTTATTAAGAAGACGTACAATGACCAAGGCCAACAGAGAATGGACGGAGATATACTCAAAGAGCACAACTCATGTTTCACGCGTTGGTTCAAGCAGAAGCTTTTGTCGTACCCTTTACATGAGGATTCTTCCGCGGAAGAACAACTCATATTCGCCTTGTCACAGGGCGCCGAGCACAACCTGATGACCTATGAGGCATACGATATCAACGGCTACACATTCTACATCGAGGACAAGGACATGAAGAGCGATGGTTATCAGAACTCCGGGGTAACGATGGAATCCTACACCGGTAACGACAAGGACAGATACTATGGAAGGATCGAGGAGATCTGGGAGCTGAGCTACGCTGGAGAGAAGGTCCCGATGTTCCGTGTCAGATGGGCCAAAAACGTCATAAAAGAAGACCGGTATTTCACCACCATGGTTATACCCGAAGCCAAATCCAAGACCGCGGGCGCAAACGTCACCGCGAAAAATGAGCCATGGGTACTGGCTTCCCAAGTGGACCAATGCTTCTTCATTACCGACCCGCCAAAGCCCAGTCGTGTTGTCGTGAGGAGAGGCAAAAGGAAGATCATCGGAATGGATGGAGTAGCCAATGAGCAAGACTTCGACAAGTACGGCGACCCGAAGATCGAACATGACGACGACGATGAAGTAGCAGCACACACCACAAGAAGAAGCAGGACCACCCTACCTAAAGGACGTCCGTTCCACAGAAGAACTCCGTTTGCGAAAAAGAAGGGCAAGAAGATTGTGAACAGATAGCTAGCTAAGAACGATTGTATTTAAATCGTAGTCTTCATTTCTCGATTGTATTTCATTGGCACTTTTTGATATCATGAATATTTTTAAATTTCATGGGCACATTTTGAATTCATGAGGACACTTGATCTCGATTCCGCCTCCATCTCGATCTCGATCCCCCTCCATCTCGATCGCACCCGCACCCTCCCCCACTAGCTCCAGCCATCGCAACCCTCCCCCGCACCCGGCCCCCCGCACCCGGCCCCCCGCACCCGCACTTTTTGAACATATTTTTTAATTTTTTTTACTATTTTTATAAAAACATTACTGTTATAATTTAAACAAGTTTGAACATATTTAAACACAAATAAATATAAAAAACAGCATTTAAAATGCATAAAAAATATTACTGTTATGATTTAAACAAGTTTGAACATATTTAAGCACAAATAAATATAAAAAACACCATTTAAAATGCATAAAAAAATATTGGGGATCCTGGGAATCGAACCCAGGACCTCCTGGTGTGTGTGCTGCATGCTGACCAGTTGGGCTAGTGGGTGGGTTCTGTTGTAGATAGGGTTGGGCTGTAGATATGGATACTGGGCTAGATTAAAACAAAATTCTAATGGCGCACCGAGGGGTGGTGCGCCATTAGAACAGTCGTACTTATGGCGCACCGACATGTGGTGCGCCATTAGGAAGCTTCCCTCCACCTATTCCCCTCTGGCCTCTCTCCCTCCCTCGCCAGATCCCCCCCCCCCACTCGACCTAACTTTGCCCCCGCGCCGTCGCCCCCGCGCCGTCGCCCCCCGAGCCAGAGGAGACGACGACTGCCTCTACCTCAGCTCAGCCAGGCCACGCGACGCCGAGCCGAGCGCCGCCTACCTCGCCGTCCCCCCTCCGCCCGCGCCCACGCCCTCGACGTCCTCCGCCCAAGCCGAGACGCAGAGACAGGCGAGTGGAGGGGCCCACCGCATGTCACCGGAGCTTCAACGCCCAGCCGCTGCCGGAGCTTCAACGCCGGCGTCTTCCTCCATTCCTTCATCCCCTCCCCCAGGTGATTCCTCCCTTCTCCTCCATCCCCTCACCTGCAAACCCTAGGGTAGGCCTGGCTTTCCGGTGCTGTTAGCCAACCAATCGCTTGATGCCTACGTACCATGCTGTGTTTTGAGTTTAAGATTTATATAATTGCAGACCCCTGCAAAACTACAACAACCAAATATAGGTAAATAAAAGACAAAGTGGGTGATCTCAACACTGGAAAAAAGGTTTATTATATCAGGCAAGCAAACCGATTTAGTACTCTAGTACACACCACATTTGTGTCCAGATACATTCTAGACTGGATTCATGTGAAATGAAAATTGATTTGATATTGAATTGTACTTAGAAATACAATTGCATTGGCCAAAGAAAAGCAGGTCACCTCTTTTAACCGAAGAAAACACCAGTTCATTATAAGCTGACGAAACTTCCAAAGGCTTTGGTCTGACAGTAACTGCAATTTTCAAATAGAAGTGTATGACAGAAAGATTTCCAAACCAGTGTCTTCTCCCTTCTCTAAGAAGGGAATCCATGTAGCAGAGGAGAAAAGCAAAACAATCAAGGATCTGGAGTCTGACTATAGTTGCATATATAAGATATAACTTAGAACTTGGTGTTTTCATCTAAAATTATTGAAACTATCGGGAAAAATGCAGATAGGTAGCAATAAAGTGATATATCCAAAAGCTCAATTTGTATATTAGGTATGAAGACCTCTATGTGGATGCTAACAAACAACGACTGAAATAGCAAAACTGTAATGCCATGCAAGTTCTGGGCAGGACAGTATACAGATTTGTAAAATGCAAGTGGATTTTGGTGCCAGCGTTCGTGTAGTACTCTGCATTAATAAATCTAACTATATGAGCTCTCAATACTTGTGTAATATGATTGCTTTTGGGCGGTTTGAAGACATGTTGAATCGGGTTTATGTGTTATTTAGGATGAACTCCTTGCACTGCTGTTAAAGCCTAACTATATTGCTGATGTTACTTTTATGTATACATATTGTTTTTGTTAATACTTGTGTAATATCATTTCTTTATTTTTGTTAAGTCCGGGCACGGGGTGCAGGACGACGACCGCGGCCGCCGGCCTTCCCACGGCCAACTGAGGCATCCCTTCGACGACGCCGCCGCTGCCGACCCCGACCCCAACCCCGACCCTGACCCCTCCGGCGACCGGACGCGCCTGCCCAGGTACCTCTCCTCCTTCCTCCTTCCTCCCTCTCCATCCTTCCTCCCTCCCCAACCTATGCATGGTGAAGATGAGTTCAGTTGACTAGGCAGGAAGTTGCTGCTTCCAAATGCTTTTTCTTTTCTAGCTTAAACTACCACGAATGGTTTGCTGCAATTGCTTCATGGAAGAATCTAAACTGTTTACATGGCAGTGTGTGATACAACTCTTCAGGAGGCTATAAGCATGCAAGTTGCTCAACCTCTGGACATTGTTCAGTTGCAAATGCATCTGAAGTAGATTGAGATTTCATTCTGCTTCCTTGTGCTCTATGTAGAATGCTTCTAAATTTCCTGTTTTGTCCAACTGCAGTTTCTTGAATTAACTTGCTATGCATTAGGTTGGTCTCACCCTCAGACCGATGCTGGTAATGATATGTATGTGCTATTAGATGCTGGTATTGTTCTAGTTTTAGTTGTGATGGTTTGCTTGTGGGTTTGTTTGACTCAGGTGTTTTAGTTCATGTTTCCATGTACAGATGTTTTAGTTAGTCAACTGAATCGAGTTTGAGATGTTCTGTTTCTGATGGAGTGTTAAAGCAGATGGAGTGTCAAAGCAGTAGAGTTTTCAAAACTAGATCAATTTACTGGCCATTTAGTTACAAGTTTCCTGGGAGTTGTCGACCCTTCTGCCTTTAGTTGTTGCTAGCCTAGAAGTAAGTCTCCTCATGGTTTTACTGGATCATTGAATTATCCCAGAGAGTGAAAGGGCATAAAGCTCTCTAGCTAATTGACTATGCGTGTTCTGTTATAGCTATTTCAGCAAATTGATGTCATCCTCTATTAGCAATGTTGCAATAAGGGAACATATATATCATTAGTAAGGTTAAAAGGAAGTGATCCATCTGCAACTGGTGTTTATTAGTCTTTTTGAGTGAGTTATCTGCATCTGCTCCTTGTGGTGGTGGTTGTTTAGATGGGCAGTAAGAAACCATGCTTGATTTGGGGGACTGAACTTATGCTTATGTATGCCATCAGAAGCAGTTCGAAATCATTATTCTCTCTTTTCCTTGCAGGTTTGGGCAACTTCAGTCGATTGATCTTGAATCCGTTGAGCCTTCACTTAGAGCTGCTACTCATCCATGTAACTCTTCACATTTCCATGTAGGATGGTTGCCTATCACTTACTAGTGTGCTAGTGCCCCTTAGTCCAAAGACTAATAGCTATGACAAAGTATAATTCCTTGTAGTGTTTAAGTATAGGGACAATTGCATTTTTACCCCTAGTTGGTTCCTACCCACGGGTTTTGCCCTTACTTTTCAAGCTTGCTCAGTTTTGCCCTTACTTTTTCCATCGAGGTCCCTCGAATGCCCTTTGACTGTTTGACCAAAACTTTGAAAATTCATAACTAATTCATACGAACTCAGAAAAATGCAAATAAGATATCAAAATGTTCAGATAAACATTACCTTTATGGGCATACCATTTGCATTCATGACAAAAGCATCATTTAAACTACCTGAGGTAATTAATGTTATTAATATTACTAAAAATAAATAGGTGTAGACATTATTTTTTTCATGAATAAAAATTACACGCAAATGTAGGTGATGTTTTCTGAACATCCTGATAACTTATTTGCATTTTTCTGAGTTTGTATCAACTTGTTATGAATGTTCTAACGACTTTGACCATTATTTGGAAACTTCATAAAAAGTTGATATGAACTCAGGAAAATGCAAATAAGGTATTAGGATGTTCAGAAAACATCACCTACATTTGGATGCAATTTTTATTCATGAAAAAAATATTGTTTATACCTATTTATTTTTAATAATGTTAATAACATTAATTACCTTGGGTAGTTTAAACGATGCTTTTGTCCTAAATGCAAATGATATGCCCATAAAGGTAATGTTTATCTGAACATTTTGATATCTTATTTGCATTTTTCTGAGTTCATATGAATTAGTTATGAATTTTCAAATTTTCGGTCAAACGGTCAAAGGGCATTCGAGGGACCTCGATGGAAAAAGTAAGGGCAAAACTGAGCAAGCTCGAAAAGTAAGGGCAAAACCCGTGGGTAGGAACCAACTAGGGGTAAAAATGCAATTGTCCCTTAAGTATAACAAAATTCAGAGAAATGCATGCAGAAGCTAGATCAGTACCAGCTAGCTAGCTAGCTAGTAGTAGTACTACTGCTACTGTTCTTTCCTTTCTTTTTCTCTCTGCTCATAATTTTTTTAAGATTTATCTGTTCATACGATGATATACTAATAATTATAAAGAAAATCTTGGACACCCATGGATTCAAGAGTTAGCTAGCTAGATGATAAGAGGGATGCATGAGAAGCTAGCTACACTGCCATGAACTTTGTTTTTCCTTTTGACAAACACTCTTGTTAACATCAGGAATTAAAAATGCAACATAGAACAAGATATATAGATAGCTGAAAGAAAGAGGTGTGCTTTGAAAGAAAAAATGTGCACCTGCAAGTGAGACTTGACATGTGCCAAGCTAGTAAACAAAATCTGTATATGTACATACTCTCATAAGGTTCTAAGAGATTTTGTAATAAGCTTGATGTTCCTTGTCGTTGACTTATCACCGTTAAACAGAGACCTCTGAGCCATGATCTGTAAAAATACATTTGTCTTTCTTTCTGTGTTTGTACAGACTTGCTAAACTATTGATGATTTTTTGTTGGGAGACATATTATATCTGGAATGGAAGCTCACACAAGTTGAGCTGATTTTTGTCCATATGAAAGCAGAGGACCATATGGTCTGTGGCTGGGTTTTGTCTCCGACCATCGTGTCGTGCTGAATTTGCAGGTACCCCGAGAGGCCCTTGAGTTTGCCGGAATGTCGATTAACTTCCGTTTCGGCAAATTCGGGTACTCCATATGTCCTATTTTCAGCAAAGGTCATGCTGAAATTTTCCGTGAATTTTAGCATGACTTTGCTAAAAATAGGACATATGGGGTACTTGCAACTAATGCATGGGCCGGGCTATCTTAGTACTTAGTTAAGTAGGATCAACTGCCCTGCCATTCTTGCTGCATTAAATCATAGGTGGCAATAGAGCCAAGTGATTAGGCCCAACTTAGCATCGATAAACCCTAGATGATAAACCCAACATAGGTGGCAATAGAGCCAAGATTAGGCCCAACCTAGGGTGCCTCGGCATCGATAAACCCTAAATGATGAAAACTTAACTTGGTTGCCCCGGATGCCTCGGTGTCGATGAGAACCTAAATGATGAAAGCTTAGGCTTTTAGGGTGCCTCGGTGTCGACAAACCCTAAATCATGAGACCATGATCTTGTTCCTGGACAATAACCATCTTTTGGACCAAACTTTTTTCCTATTTAGAGAGAAACATGGCCCACAACGATGAGGCCGGTGGTTCGGGCGGCAAGCAATTCTGGGAGCTGTCCCAAGAGATGGAGGAACAACCTCACCGCTATGATGACGCCACGGAAGACACCGATCCTGATTACACAACCCCTAGTGGCGTCGGGGATGACACCACTGATGGTGCCGCCGAGGATGCCACCACTGATGATGGAGGCGCACACACAGATGGCAGCCAACCGAAGAAGCAAAGGAAGGACCGGCGCCCGAATGCGCTCCGCACCGTCAAGGAGGAATTCACTCAAGTGGACTCCGACGGGAATCCAACGGAGCCCAAACATATAGTCAAGGGGTACTCGGTTCAGCTCGGGTGCATTCTCCGGAGCACCGTCTCGATCAACACCGAGAACATTAGGCATAAGGACCGAGGGAATTTGCGCAACCTCCTCTTCACGAAGCTGCACGAACGATACAAGTTCCCCGCCGAATTTGAAAACACACGCCTCTCAGGGAATAAAGTGAACAATGCCGCCCTCACGAAGATGAGCACGGCCCTGTCTACTTGGAGAAGCGCGGTGAAGAGAATGATTGATAAAGGTGATAGTTATGACAAGATCAAGGCGAAATATCCTTTGATGAGCGAAGATGAGTACAAGGAGTTCAAGATCAAGTGCCAGAGCCCCGCAACCTCTGAATCAAGTCAGTGGGGGAAAGAAATGCGGGAGTTGAACTTAGGGGAACACAAACTCGGTCCCGGCGGTTATAGAGTGGCGGAGCCTATATGGGACAAGGAGGACGCGGAGCGTGCCGAGCAAGGCCTACCGCCCCGCTTCGAGAAATACAGCGGTGACAAGCAGACCAGGAACTCTGTCAGGGCCCGGTACAAGGAGGACCCGATAACAAAGGAGCTTACCACGGATCCGAAGACCAGGGCGCTTGAGCTTGTTCTGGTAAGGAATACACCCCCGCGTAATTAGCTCCATATGGTTGCACTCTAATTAATCCCCAATATTTCTAAATGGTTCATGTTCCTTTTGCAGGACAATGAAAGCAGTAGCGCGGGGTCGTCTAAGAGCTCCCCTTTCGACACCCCTTTAAATAGGGCGTTGAACGTAATGAAAAAGAAGGATAAGCTCGATAAGCCGACGTCAGCTGGTCGTGTGGCCGGCAAAGGCTTGTCCACAAAATGGGGGTCATACTATACCGCTGGTGTGCGGAAGGAGAAAAAGACCAGCTCGGAAAGCCAGATGCGCGAGGTTGAAGAACTCAAGGCACAAGTGGCGCGGAATCCGGAGCTTGTCCATGAGCAAGTGCAACAACAACTTGGAACGATGCTCAACGCCATGGTGCCTACGTTGATTCATGGGCTGACGACGTGGATTGCGGGCAGCCAAAAGGGGCCTCCCAAGGTTCCCAGCTTCACGGCCAGCAACTCGCACAGCGCGGCGGCGGCACCATTGGTGTCTCCGGCGGCGGCGCCATTGGTGTCTCCGGCGGCGGCGCCATTGGTGTCTCCGGCGGCGGCACCATTGGTGTCTCCGGCGGCGGCGCCATTGGTGTCTTCGGCGGAGGCGGTATTCGTGTCTCCGGCACCGGCACGTGCATTGGAGCTTAATGCACCCGGGTGTACGCCGACCGGCACCTCGCCAGCAAGGACCCCCTCCGTCAGTTGCACGCCCGCCGTTGGCGGTGCCTCGACATTAGCCGAGCTCGACGGCATCACGGTAACTAAGCCTCTCGGCCGATGACTTCATCTCCTTGCCTTTGACTGGGCATCCCTGATGCCCTATACATGTTTTTCCAGGGCACCGCCGACGTTCCTTGCACTCTTCTGCACTTCGTGGGCGCCGAGTTGGTCGATGTCGCCAAGGGCAGAATCGTTCAACCGGGCAACCCCATGTTTCACGGTAATCCGATGCCAACCACAATGTATAGGGTTGAAGTGGTCCGGGTGCTGCCAGGCTGCGACGAGCTATTACCTCCAGTTCGACCCGCTGGGGCCAACGAAGAAGATGAGATGACCCTCGGCACCTACGTAAACTTGCCCCTGCTATGGACGAAGAGCCAGATTCATTTGGGGGCGGGGGACACCACCCCACAGACAAGACCGCCAGTCGTGCCGGCGCCAAGCCATGGCAAGAATGCCGCAACGCTACCGGACCTGCCGGACATCCCTATGGCACAGGATCCGGACAGCCCTATGGCACAGGATCCGGACGGCGATGACAACGACGATGGTACATTTACCAAAGTTGATAAGTACTTTGCCGAACATGGGTACGCTGACGAGTTCTGCGGGCCTCTTTCTCAAGAACCCAACCAAGACCACCGCGATCTAGCTGGTACGGCGGAGAAATCCAATTGCAACAAGCGTCGTCTGGCGTTCAGTTCTCAGGACACGCCTCCAGCTCCCGCCTTCACCGAGCCTCAGATAGCTGAGGCGCGAAATATTATCAGCCCCAACACGCTGAAGAAGGCGGTCTGTGAGCAGAACTCGGTCCCATTACAGGAGATCAAGAATAAGGGCCGGAAACGAAAGACTAACAAGGGCGCCGGTGCGAGCCAGCCGGCACCGAGTTCGATCCGTGCTCAGGATGGGCCACCTTCACCTAAGGATATCTCGAGGAGGGTGCATGTGGCGGGTAGGGCGATGCTACCGCCAAATATGCTGAATGCTTCAACCGGTGCTATGCGGAGTCTGCACGACAGTGTTCTGATTTTGGAGAAGCGGCGTCTCAGAGAGAAGGATGTGGCATACCCGGTTTTCGTGGCCAAGGTGCCAGAGAGCAAGGGCTTTGTGGATGGCGACATCGGGGGTATGATCGTCCTGCGGTTTGATGACATCTTTGCAATGTTTAACCTTCATCCGTTGCACTACACCTTCGTTCGGCTGTTTTCGCTGAGCATGCAGATGCGGATCATTAGAGACAATACCCCGGACATCATGATAGTCGACCCCTTCTACATGCGTGCCAAGCACTTGAGCAGCGCTAGGGACCGCCAAGTTGCGAATTCACACCTCGAAGGCGTCATTATGGCAAACGCAGATAAGGATAACTTCCTTGTGCCTTACTTTCCCGAGTAAGTCATCCCTTAACCGCCCCGTAACATATGATTTCTTAGATTTCGATCGTTCTTTTTTTTCTAACATTCCGTGTTCTGTGCAGTGACACACATTGCACACTCATCCTCTTAAGCCCGAAATATTCCATGGCCACGTATTTCGACCCGAACCGTAACTCCATGATAGACTACACAAATGTGAAGAAAGTTCTTGATGATGTTCTCCCCGGCTACGCCCAATCTGGAGGCACCTTCACCAAGCCAGTTCATAAGTACGGCAAGCACATCTTCTCACACAATACGAAGTTCTGCTGCGTCAAGCAGCCGCCTGGCGGTCAGAAGGATGCCTAGTACGCCCTTCATCACATGCGGGCGACCGTAAGGGACCATCATCACCTTCTGCTACCAGATAATCTCAAAGATTGGGCCACGAGCTTGTCGGCAGTCCAGGACGCCGACCTCAGACAAGAATTCTTTCGCATCTAGTCGGAGTTTGCGGACATCATCCATCAAGATGTCCTTCATACCGCGGGGCAGTTCTTCCTTAGATATCAACCGTCCAACAGTGAGATAGATGAAACGCTACAAATGCAGGGTGACAACGACCGTGATTTCATGACCATCACGACAGACGGCGGCTTCACCCGCCCTCCTGTCCGATGAGTTGAGTCGAAAGTAGTGATGTGTAGTTCTGAAACATTGATTGGCTCATGTTGTAATTAAACTTTAATGAATTCGGATGTCTCTTTGGTTTGGACGGTTGTTCAACTTAGATGTAATCGATGCTATTTATTAGTAGGACCATGAATCGTGCTATTAATGTCTTGCTTTTCTCTTCCGATCCTTTTGTTGCATACTTACACATTGCTTATGTATTGTCTGTTGTTTGGCTTGTGCATAGAGATGTCGTCGTATGTCGTGTACAAGGGTAAGGTTCCCGGAGTCTACGATGACTGGGAGGAGTGTCGGAGATAGGTTCACCGTTTCAGCGGTAACAGTTACAAAGGGTACACCACTAGGGCGGAGGCCGAATCTAGATATGCCGCTATCTAGCGGGAGAGAGGAGGGAGCATTGGAGGAACCGGATGAAGACCAGTTTGATCGCGATGATGCTCATCGTGATGACCACAGCTCTCTTCTATGTGATGGTAGTTTAGATGATCGATATCGACTTGTAATGTGAAGGCAAACTCGATACTCGCGGTCTTGAGACTTGTAATGTTTTATCTTTGTCCGGTCTTTTGAATCCGGAGACTAATATGATGAATTGTATTTGGAGACTAATCTTCTATTCTATTTGATGAATCTGATGTTGCTGTGTGCTGCTGTCTATATTCTATGCAATAATATATTTTGTAACCTGTGCAAAAATCAGAAAAGCAAAAAAAATAAAACCTAATATTCATACTAATGGCGCACCACACCAGACACTAATGGCGCACTGTGATCATCACACTAATGGCGCATTAGCTGCTGGTGCGCCATTAGAATGCCAAAGCACATTTGTACATATGGCCCCTGGGAGGCATTCTAATGGCGCACTGCAGGCTATACTAATGGCGCACTACGCGGTGCGCCATTAGAACACCAGATACTAATGGCGCACCAGTAGTGCGCCATTAGAATTTAATTCTAATGGCGTGATGCCAGTGGCGCACCAGTAGTGCGCCATTAGAAGGCAAATTCGGTGCGCCACTAGCATGCCTTTTCCTAGTAGTGAGATGCACATGGCATTCTGTCAAGCACCTTGTATGCATGGTCAGTTTTGGCATAGTTTCTGGTTTGCACATTGGACCTGCTTGCTTTGCCTAACCAGCATGGCTAATGTCTCTACCATAGTCTATAGCCCCAGCCTGCTAAAGCTAATGTGATTTGGAACCCTTTGGCATGCCGTGGCATTTTGCCTAACACGCAGCGTGCATGCTCTGGGCGCGCCCAGAGCGCACATTTTGCACGCGCGTGCACCGAGCCGTCGCGTCTCACTGCCGCCTCCCCGCGCTCGTTCTGGCCCCTCCCCTCGCACAGCCAGCACGCCCGCCCCCTCCCTCGCCACAGAGCCGTCCCTGGAGCCCCATAGCGCCTCCGTCAGGTCGGTCGTGGCAACTAGTGGCCGGCCACAGCAGCCTCTGCCCTGGACGGCGCCGCCCAAGCCACACTCGCTCGCCAGCTGCCCTCTGAAGCAGCTCGAGCTCATCCGCAAGCTCGTTTGCTAGCGCACGTCGCCGCCACGTCACCCTGCCTGCTACAGAACGACGGTTCGCCGGCGTCCTTATCCACGGTCGTAGAACCGACGTAGTCGCGCTATAAATGAAGACCCCCGAACCCGTCCGGACCCTCAAGCAACCTCAAGCCACTCCTCGAAAGCCCCCACGGCCAGCGAGCGACAGCGGGAAGCCTTCTTCCCCATCTTAGGCAAGTTTGGCCGCCGCCACTCTCCGACTCCGTTCGTCGCAAGCAGGCCCTCCCCCGTCCATCCAGCACCACCACCCGACTCCCCTTCATCTTGCGGAGCTTCCCAACCTCTCGGCTTCGACAGGGAAACACAGTAGCCCAAACCCCCAATTCACCCAAAGCTGCCGCCTGCTGCAGAGCTCGCCGCCGGCGACTCCCTCCACCCCCACCAACCTAGCGACCACCGGGAGGACCGTCCTGGACTGGCGGATCCATCCCTGCCATTCGGAGCCCGTGAGGAGTCGCCAATGTCCGGCGTCGATCGTCGGAGCCCCGCCTCTGTTTGGCCAGAGGAGGTAGGAGGCAGGGGCGACTGGTCAAACCTGACCAGTGGGCCCCATGGACCCACTGTCAGTGACCCAGCACCGGTCCACGCTGGCGTAAGTGGAGGCGTAAACTCAAAGTACGTTTCCTACGTGTATCTATTCGAAACGTTTTTTTTTTCTGTTTTTTTAAACAGAAATTTGACTAAACTTTGACTGGCTATAACTTCTTAAATATAACTCCAAATGAGTTGATTCTTTTTCCTACCTCCCTCAAATTTCACCTAGTTTATTTTAAGATTTATTTAACAAATAATTAAGCAAACTTTTTGTACTGTTTTTAAAGTTGTGTTAATTTGAATATTTTTAAAATTAGGATTTTGAAGAAGAAGTCAACCTTCAAAAAGGTGCACCCCACTTGCATACTCTTGAAGGCAAGCATCCTGAACCCTGGCATAATATTTTCTGTGTTGTTTGATACGGTTTCAGCACCACCTTGACATGGAGCATTCGTTATTTTATTTGATGATACGATCATACGCATGAATGCAGAATGAAGATTTCTTTGCTGATGGAAATGGATATGCTTGTGATGGTAATCATCCTCGTATGCCTTTCATGCCTGCCGGAAGGAAACCGGGAAAGTCTCTATCTTGGGTAGACACGAGATTGTCTCTAGTTCCTCGTCGATACGGTTGTGTCCGGTATGGCATGATGAGGTATGACGAGTGGTGATTCTGTCTGTTGGTGAAATATATTGGTTATGCTAATCATGCAGGGAATACTTAAACCTCCTGAGTCGACCATAGATCGAGTCTTATTCCAGTAACCCCCATACTTGTCTCATACTACCACCAGTCCCTGCCTCAGGTAGGGTACGGTTCAGTAAGTTGTCAACCCCTTGCTAGCACACACCGTATAGAGAGGGCATGGTGGAAGATACCGACTGCAACCAGTAGGCATGCCACCTGGTCCGGGGGCATGGGTGTTTCCAGTTGGGACCGAGAGGGGGGCACCCCTTAGTAGCGCGTGGTATAAATTTGATCCCATGCTAATCGAGGTTGTGGCCTCCCCACTTAGAGTTTTGCTTGACAGGTGTCGTGGGTGATTCCAGACACCGGTAAGTTAAACAGGTGTGTGCGAGTCAGGTGTGTTTTCAATTAAAAGACTGTAAATGGAATTTGTCCCGATGGACTAAAGGAATCCGTTACTTGTGGGTAAAGAGTAAACCCTCTACAGAGATTATATCTATTCGAATAGCCGTGTCCATGGTTAAGGACTACAGTCTGGGATGGGTCAAGTGTCGATCTTAGTGTAGGTCTTCGGAGAGAAACTGTTAAACCAGAACTTGGATCATGACTTGTGACTTGTGATGATTATGAATATTATTATCATGGACTAACCCATTATATTATTTGAATTATTGAGTATCCCTGGGACGGTTCTACCTCATGGATATTCACTATTATTATTTATTTATAAGCCCTTTATGCGGTGTCGCTTAGACGCCCGACTGTGGCATGCTTGTTGTTTATATTATTTATAAGCCCTTTATGTGGTGTCGCTCAAAAGCCCCACTGTGGCATGCCTATTATTTAACTATTTATAAGCCCTTTATGTGGTGTCGCTCAGACGCCCGACTGGGGCATGCTCGTTATTTAAATTATTTATAAGCCCTTTATGCGGGTCACTCAGACGCCCGACTGTGGCATGCTTAGACGCCAGATTTGTTGTGGAGAGAGGAGCATTGAGATGACAGCCCCGGAGCCCACACAATGATGATAGCAGCCTTGTGAAGATAGGAGTTATGCTGGTCAGCTGTTCCTGTGGGAAAATGGAGTCCCATAGACGCCGAAAGACCATAAACCGCTTCCGCCATCAGCCACTAGAAACCAATTGTTGTACTCATAGGCCAGAATGGTCTTGTACTACATATTTTGTATTTTGCTTGGAATGTCTGTGTCAAGTTGGTGCCTCATCAGCTAACAGTAATCCTGGGGCTGGTGAGCATAAGGACCATTTTCTGGGAAATTAATACCTGGAACACCGGTCACAAGGACCATTTTCTAGGAAATTAATACCCAAAAAACCGGTCGTTACAAATCTGTTCCAAAGCCTGTGGGCTGACTCTCCGGGCTGCTGTATTATGCGACTTAAATCATCTGCATCCGGAGGTCGGACATAGGTTCCTTGAAAGTTGGCCTTGAAAGCATCCTCAAGTTCCTCCCAACTTCGAATTGAGTTTTCGTGGAGGCTCTTCAGCCAGTGTCGAGCTGGTCCTTTCAGATTGAGGGGAAGGTATTTGATGGCATGGAGGTCATCCCCACGAGCCATGTGTATGTGAAGGATAAAATCTTCAATCCAGACCCCAGGGTCCGTCGTTCCGTTGTATGCCTCTATATTCACGGGTTTGAATCCTTGTGGAAATTCCTGATCCAGCACCTCATCGGTGAAGCACAGGGGGTGCACAGCCCCTCTGTATCTAGCCATGTTGCGGCACGCTGTTGGCTGTTGTTGCGCCCGGTGTTGATTCCGGACTGGTATTCGATCAGTATGACCATTGTGCTGACCATAACCCCGCGTCGGAGCATGTCCTTTGGACCCGTAGATGGACCTGGCCGCATTGCCATTTTTGTCCAGGAGCTCACGTAAATCATGTGCGGTATCAGTGGCTGCTCTATCGCGTCCATGAGGTGGTTAGTCCGGCCGAGTGGCCGTATTGTTCTTTGGCGGAATGGGCGCTGCAGCCTCGTCGTCAAATTCGGGTAGCAGTTTGCGCTTTGGGTAGCTCTTTGTGTGGTGATCGTCGCCACATTTTCCTTCGGTGTACAGCACCTTGTTCCATCTTCGGTTGAGCGTATCCTGCGTGGTTTGAAGCCTTTGCTTCTTTCAGGCTCCTCGCCGTGGCCAGAAGTTTTCTGCGGAGGTTATCTTGCTTCGCACGTTTTCAAGGATGATGAATGCATCATCAACCGGACTGTCCTCCCCTCCGTGGGTATTTTGATGATTTCAGCCCTCGGGATCACTATGATTGGGCATTTGTTCGGTGTGGCCTGGCTCTTCTTGATCTGCTGCTGGGTTTGAATTGTTGCCTTCGGAGTCAACCAGAGTATCGTTTTTCCTAGCGCTATTATCACTATTTTTACTGTGACTGGACTTAGAGCGGCGCCTGTGCCGTCGTTTTTGTTTTTGTCCGTGTGGTTTATCCTCCGTCGTGTCCTTCTTGTCACTGTTGTCTTCCTTGGGCGTGTCCACCATGTAGATATCATGTGATGAAGTGGCGGTCCAGCGCCCCATGGGCGGTGGTTCCAGATCGTCCCCTGCGTCGACATCCATACCGCCGATATCATCAGAGTCGAAGTCAAGCATGTCTGTTAGGTCATCGACAGTGGCTATGAAGTGCGTGGTGGGTGGGGGCGATTTTCTTCATCATCTGTGCCCCACTTAGGCCGGATATAGTTCTGCCAGGAATCTCCTGACAGAGAGAGAGAGACCTTAATGAATTTAGCACATCACCAAAGGGGGAGTGCTGGAAGATATCCGCGGCGGTGAATTCCATGACTAGAGCCCCAATCGGATTTGATGGGTATGGATGCACGTGGTCTGGGACCTCGACCAAAAATAAGTCTGGGGGTCCGGAGACACATATTTCCTTAGAAGCGGAGTCTGTGTTCGGCTCCAACACCGATATGTGTGCTGCTTCTCTGGCGGGGTCCATCCACCCGTTCTCAGAAGGCACGATCTGCTCTGGAACGAAGTCTGCAGCTTTTGTAGGCGCGATGTTCCGAATACTCTCCGACGGTAGATCTAGGTCATACGCATCGTGATTGTTTGGTGCTCCTGACACGGGCCCAAATCCGTCGAAGATAAAGTCTCCGCGGATGTCGACAGTGTAGTTTAGGTTTCCAAACCTGACCTGATGGCCAGGAGCGTAGCTGTCGATCTTCTCTATATGGCCAAGCGAGTTGGCCCGCAGTGCAAAACCGCCGAACACGAAAATCTGTTCGGGGAGAAAAGTCTCACCATGGACGGCGTTGTTGAAGGTTGGAGAAGCCATCGAGCCTTATAGAGACGACATAGAGGAACTCTCAATGAAAGCACCAATGTCGGTGTCAAAACCAGCGGATCTCGGGTAGGCCGTCCCGAACTGTGGGTCTAGGGCTAATGGTAATAGGAGACTGGGGAAATGATGTTTACCCAGGTTCGGGCCCTCTCGATGGAGGTAATACCTTACTTCCTTCTTGATTGATCTTAATGATATGAGTATTACAAGAGTTGATCTACAATGAGATCAGAGAGGCTAAACCCTAGAAGCTAGCCTATGGTATGATTGTTGTTGTCGTATCCTACGGACTAAACCCTCAGGTTTATATAGACACCGGAGGGGGCTAGGGTTACACAGAGTCAGTTACAGAGAAGGAGATCTACATCCGGATCGCCAAGCTTGCCTCCCATGCCAAGGAGAGTCCCATCCGGACACGGGACGAAGTCTTCAATCTTGTATCTTCATAGTCCAACAGTCCGGCCAAAGTACATAGTCCGGTTGTCCGGATACCCCCTTATCCAGGACTCCCTCAGGTACCCACACACCTCTCCACATTTGCAAATAAGGCCTTCCCTCGTTCATCCTTTTCTCTCACAAGATAAAATACTCATACAAATGCATCTTGATGTTACGTGCAATGCATGGGCATTATGGGAGTTCAGCTTTTTCTATGGGGGTTCAGTTGAAAATATAATACTCAGACAGGCTTACGGTTCTAGACTTTGGGCCGCAGGCCCAACCTGTATGTTTGGGGGCCATGTGTTCTACCTCAGTGCTATTCGTATTGCGAGCGATCGGTACGGCGCTGGTTTTAGATGTTGTCGCAAGGCGAATACACAAAATTGAATAACGCACGACAGCTGTTGGAATGAAATGGAACGTCAGTTCCTAAGCAGCAATCATAGTTGCAATTCTATCGACGATATACCATGTGATAAAGAATAGTGTGGTACTACTTATGCACATAGGACACTTTTTTCACCATGCCAGATTATTACATCAAAATCTCTCGGAGGATAGATCAGTTCGGTAGTTGCGTGCTGCTACTGAAGAATTTCAAAGTTGATTTGGACCAGCTCTCCTTGGTGAGAAAGTTCAATTTTGACATCATCCCCTACCGCAAGATATGATTTAGATTTGAACCTTGACCATCCTTTAGCATCAATCATCATGCGACCATCCTTTGTACTTACGGTATATTGACCAGGTTCATTCACACCAAGGCTGTGCATGGTAAGAGAAACTTGGCCGCGGTCGCCCGGATTGTTGAACGACTCCCTCGTTGCTCTAGGAATTCTCTATTTGCAAACAAGAAGACATACCCAAACCATTAGATCAACATAGTGAATCATGTTAAACAAGATGAAAAGAAAAAACAATGAAGCACTTGGGCGGCCAATGCTTACCAAGAAGGTGGACATGTCGGTTTTTGTAAGGACTTTGGTATATGAAGTGTGAACTGCAGCCCAGTCTGTTGCCGGTGCAACTGCATGGGCCGGAGTAGATGCAAGTGCAAGTGTTGGTGCAGGTGACAAAGCCGCTGCTGCTGGCGGAGATGGTGCTCCTTGTAGAGCTAGTGCCAGTGTTGGAGCAAGTGCTGGTGTCGATGCCCGATCCTCCGGTAGATCAGACTGATCTGCTGCCGCGGTCGGTGCCCAATCCTCAGCTGGATCAGACTGAGCTGATGCCGCTATTAGTGCTAGAGCAACTGCCGGTGCTCGATCCGTTGCTGAAGGTGGTACCGATGTGCGAGACAACGGCGATCGTGTCTGGTCTGCTATGATCAACTTTCTAACTTGACTAGGATCCGTGACCGTGATCCAGTTTTTTCTTCATTTCTTCTAAACGCGAGAAGGACTAATTGTTGCGATTTTGTTAAACCAAATTGTAGTTCATCATAGAGATTCAGCTTGTACTCAGAAAACAGACTGATCCAATTTTTTCCAGTAATATAAGTGATGGACAGTGCCTTCGTTACTGACACGACATAAGAAGTCAAACCTGCAAACATAGGCATCGTAGAGCAAACCAAACGGTTTATTCTGTGATGAACGTCACATGGAAAAACCTGCATCATATAATTGAAGGAAAAGAAAGAAAACATGACATTAAATCAATAAGATTTAGACAGTAAATCAATAAGATTTACTTGATGTGACACGAGTGAATCCTTACCAGGAAATCACTATGTTGAAGTACTAAAGAGAAGATTGATCGTCCAACTACGGGTGGCATGCAGGGGCCCCTCCTACTCCCACAAGCAGGATAGTCCAAAGGTCATGAAAAATCATATGGACCGAACATACATGGGACTGGAAATCCTGGTGGGTGCAATAAACCTTGCAATGCATATAGATATTGGAGTGTAACCATAATTGATAAACCGTCCTCACAAAATGGATGATCTGGATACTTCAAAATATACAGACTAAATTGAGTGGATAGACATTAACATAGACCGTTCTCAGGACTGACCACACACCAAAAGCGGCAGTACTAATAAACAATACAGGGTTCAAAAACACAAATCAAGTACTGAACAATAGTACTTACTACAGACAAGCAAAGTTGCACTAATTAAACTCTGCAGACTATTTCTTGCCACCGACCTATGGAATGAACCCCGCATAACTGTCTAGGCCATGGACTTCGTGAGAGATATCTACATGCACTATCACCATCTTATCAACCTTGGAGAACCTAACAGAGTGGTATTTCCACTCATAAACATGATGATGAAGACAGGCCGGGTCAGATTTGTTGGGAAGATTTACAAGAACCACACCCTTCGTAATCGAAGGCACAACCAGGAAACTGTTGTGGTCAAGTACAACCTCGAGAACACGCCTGACAACAATGCTACAGGAAAACACTAGTTCAGGACACGTGGCAACAAGGACACATCAACTGGATAGTTTAGCAGTAGAACACATCCCAGGTCTTCCAGTTCACACAGAATGACTTGAGAACTTCATCTCGACCGTGGACCTGGTTCTAATTCAAACAGAAACCATATTTTATTAGTACCTCCGTTTAGAAATATAAGATGATTTTCGATATGATACTCCATATATGACTACATATACGGACAGAAATGAGTGAACAAAGACATTAGAACATGTCTTCAAAGGCATGAGAGTAGAGGGATTACTTGCAATATACATAACACAAGTTACTGAGGGAAATATACCCTCTTCAAAGCTAGCATTGATGTTCATAAAGTACTCCCTCCATCCCAAAATTCTTGTCTTAGATTTGTCTAGATACGGATGTATCAAGTCACATTTTAGTATTAGATACATCTGTATCTAGACAAATCTAAGACAAGAAATTTGGGACAGACGGAGTAGTTGAAAGTAATCTATAAGAAATCAGTGTCAACCTCTCGCATGTTTTGGTCAAAAGAGGAATTTAGAACCGTCATTTGGCACACTAAAATGATATGCAAGATCACCTAGAAAGTTGTACTACCAGTACTAGTACTGCATGTTAGATGAAAAAACAAGATTGAGATCGATAAAAAGATCGTCAACAAGAGACATTTCCTGTACATGAGTAATGAGGGATCCCGGAGAGGGGGGCCTGGACAAGGCGATGGCTTCGATCTTGTCTGTGTTAGTCTCGGCGGGGTGCTTGCGCTTCTTCGTACCATGAGCCTCGACGGTTTTGGCCAGACCCATAGACATCATGTCGGCCGGTGCTCCGGCGTCCATCCAAGAGAGGAAGCTGAGAGAGAAGAGGGTAAGGAGGAACGAGATGAGGGAGAAGCGAAGCGAGTGGGGGTTTTCTTCAAGAGAGGAAGCTGAGAGAGACGAGTGAAATGATGGTTGCTTCGTCCGTCCAACTAACTGCTGGAAAGGAGGGGGTTTTGTGATTTGACGGCTCATTGGGCATTACTGCGGCGCTTCGATCGGGGTAGTCTACCGTCACTCTACTACGGAGTAATTTAGTGCATGGCTGGTGGACCTAGGTGTTGGCTGTCCCACACGTCGTCGGAAGTGAGTAATTTAGTGCATGGCTGGAGGAGGATCCGCACGGTAGAGCGTGTCCACTTTTTTTTGAAGAAAAAAAGATTACAGCAAGCGTTTCCACTCTTACGACGGAGGAGTGCGAAATACAGCAGCCACTTGAACATACATAGTGCTCCTACTACTAGGCATGTGCAATGGTTCCTACGTCAGTACTAGACAATCTTGTTGCTAGTGTAGTAAGATATGACGATAGCAAATGATGTTGTGCGCATGTCAACTACTCCTATATGTAACATAGTACCGCTTTTTCGACTGTCCGGTCGAGAATGAACGGTGAGATCAATGTTAACAGAAGTAGGTCTACAGTGCAGGGAGAGTACGGTGCTACAGTACTCCACGAAACATGAACCATATGAAGCACGAATAGTGTTAGACAGATTGTATGAAGGGTGCACGGGATGGGAGAAAAATTTCCCTTCTCAACCCTCTTTTGGGTGTTTGGTAGAGTACATGAAGGGTGCATGAGTCCACACCAGTAGGTTAACAAAAATACACGAAGAGGAAACAACTATATTGAGATCAGAATGCAACCAAACACACCCACATGCTTTGTGCTATAGTGACTGGTCTGCATCATCTGAGTTTGATCCAACGGTCATGTTGCACCGAGACATGGACATGCCCATGCAGAGGGCGCCTAAACACCACCGAAGTCCCTCTACTTCTCAAGGCGCACGATGTTGGTGATGCAGGGTGCAACCGCTCGTAGAGCCCGCTCCCGGTCGACGGGAGCCAGCTCATCAAAGACGGCGTCCAATGGCACGAATGGATTCCGGTGGCGGAGCCCTAAAAGGATTCGCCCGGCAAAGGCGACGGCAGCCCGCAACCCCTCCTTGTCCAGCTTAGCTCCCACAATCGCGCGGAGACGGCTCAGCTCCTCGGAGATATAGGTGAAGAAGGAGACCAGGTTAGGAAGCCGCAGCTCGTTGAAGTCGACCGGGTGGTCGAATGGGTTTAGCCGGACGGCCGGCATTGTAAGGCTGGCACGACGGTAGGCATCGTCAGGCTTGGCAATTTGGTTCACCAAGTGGCTGAGGCGATCCTAGACCTCGTCATGATCGGCCCACTCGCGCTCCAGCCGGCTCCCCTGAGGGCCTATCGTATCTCCCGCTTTCTACAGCAACGCCACCGACGCCTCGAGCATCTTTTTTGTGGACGCCTGTCGCTTTTGAAGCTCCGTGAACTCCCGCACATAATGGAGGAGCATGGCACTCCTCTCCTCCTTGAGCTCACGAAGCTCCACGTCCTTGGCCCTGAGCTCCGCATCCTTGGCATGGAGCTCCTATGTCAGGCGCCTCACCTCGGACTCCGTGATCTGCTGCGCCGCCATGGCACCAGGTAGAAGCAATGGGGAGAGGAAGCAAAGGGGGCGAAATGGCTGAAAGGCAATGCAATCTATGGGACGGCGGAGGGAGCCAGCCGAGGAGCGGGGAATCTTTTGGTTTTCACCACGGTAAAACACCAGTCGACGACTTCTGACATCAGGGAGTAGTGGGTTTTACAGGCGGAGTCATCATGACTAATTGCTGCCGTGCCTGGTCCCGTCAATCAAAAAATTAAAAATCCTGCCGCGCCTGCTCCCGTCAATCAAAAAAGTAAAAATCCTCCCACACCCAAACACCAGAGCAATGTCGCGGTCAATATTTAAATTTAGCTGTCGACAAGTACGTAAAAAAAGGGTGAAAAAACAAATGTGGCGGCGGCCTAGCTAATCGGTCGAACTAGCCCAACTAGCTAGCCACCGTGCTTCACTGATGTACTCGGCGGGAAAGGTGGTCTTTCGTGATTTGATGACTGATTTACTTGCTTCAACGCTACGATCGAGGAGGACCCAGAAAACGCGCGGTAGGGCGTCCCACGTTAGGAAGGATATATGCGTGCACCACCCGGGAGGACCCCAAAACCGCGCGGTAGGGTGTGCCACGTCTCGGCACGGAGGAAAATTGTGCGTGTAAAAATATACTCCCTCCGTCTAGGTGTGTAAGTCGTCTTACGAAAATCAAATAATCCAAAAACACTTAGGCGCGGTGCATTAACTTCTATCTCATTTCTTGTTTCTTGACATATAAACAAATAAGAGATGAGGGGTGTGCATACTTTTAATGATTTGAGACTACCAAACACGACATGTAGTGGTTAGTTCATTGCATGCAATGCTTTTAATTAGCAAATAAACATTAAGGTCTCTCGTTTTCCCCTCCTCCTTGGTCACGGTGACTTACTCACCTAGACGGAGGGAGTACTATATTAGACGTCGGCAGTAACTCTAGTACCTATGGTTCAACCTCGGGACCCAGCCAGTCGGTCGAAAACACCCCACTAGCCACACAGCTTCATCATCCAAAAGTGGAACGGAGGATAGATGTGGTTAGCTCCGTCTCGACCAGCCACAACATCTCTTGTTCTAGGCGATTCTTCTATTTTTCAAGCTTTTTTTTAGTTGTAATAACACCACGGCAAGCTAGCGCCGCTCTTCGTGTGTGCCCGTGCAAAGGTTAGACAATGGAGAGAAGAGAGATTGAGATCGTAGACCTGGGACCCACCAGTAAGTGAGACAACGGTCATGCACGTGTTGACGAGCACTCCCTCTACTCTACTCAACGTAATACTATATAAAATCAAGTTATGAGACAAAACCAACAACTGTTGTTGTTTTAGGCTATCGACTTACGCTTTGTAGTCCAGGTTGCCAGTTCGAATCTCCTCTTTCAGATTTGTTAGTTTTAGGTCCAAATTTGATTAATGACAAGTGGGACCCCCGTGTGTTGTTCCGATATTTCAGCGTAGGATGGTTTTTAGAACAAACACTTTGCACGGTTAGACAAGTAACGGCACGAGTTACATGTATTTTGCAAGTTTACGAACAAAAATGACAGCGGCATAGAATATCACATCCACCCCGCAGCTTAGATACTATGATGATACAAGTTTTTACACCGTTGGAGGTGAGATGCATTTGCTTGGGAGTAGTCTTTGTAATTACTAGCAAAAATGCTCGTGCGTTGCAACGGGTGAAAACAGCCCAGATGTCCTTACCCACTGAGCATGACTAAAATCATCACCCTCATGCCCCTAACATAATAAACATGACTAATACCTCATCCTCGGGTGCACATCTTCCATTTCAATATGACATGAGATCCATGTTTCCGTTTGTCCTCTTTGCGTCCTCGTCGCCGGTGGACACATTACCAGATGTCACTAACCAAGGCTGGCCAGGTCCAATAACTGGATCGTTGAGCCTCCGTCGTGTCCGGTGAGATCATGAGCGTGTATCATGTAAACAAATAATTTTTTTATCGGCCGGCTAATATAATAGAGAAAAGCACTACTCATAATATATGTCCGTGTTATCATGTAAACTGAATAGTTTGTGTCAGGTAGGCCATGAAATCTTAGATGGACTCCTAGTTTCCTAGGTGTAGTTGGACTCCTTATGCATTGTGACGGCTGTCACTGGGCTGAGCGAGGCTGGTCGTACATGAAGACGCGATGGAGAAAAATATTCCTTTAAAATCCCTTGTTTAATAAACTGAACTAAAACAATGCGTCCGTGGTCATATTTTGAAAAGTTAGCTATAGTGCCTCCCAATTTTAAAAAATTATTCATATTTTGAAAAAATATTTTCCTTTTCAAATTAAAAGTCCAAAATATATTTGTGTTTTAAAAAATGTTAGCAAATTCGGAAGAAACATGCACTACCGTATGTTTCTCCTCAAAAAAAGTACCTCGTAGTTTTTAAAAATTGCTCGTGTCTTAAAAGAATATTCAGCTTAAAAAACAAAAGGCTATTTATTTTTAAATGTTTCAAGATTAAATTTATTGTTCACAACTTTGTTTTGCTCTCAGTATATGACGCGGCTGTGGCTTAATTTAAGTAGCCGCGGTACCAAGTAACACCAAGTCTTATTTAGTAGAGTGGCCAACGTGAGCACCTGGGTTCGATTCCTACCGAAGCTATTTTTTCTCGGACGTTTTTCATTGTTGGTACAGGATCCGCTAATGGGCAGGCCCATCCCAGTCCTGTGCATGGTAGATTTTTTTGGCAGAAACAAATCGGACAACGTGGGTGCGTTGACGTACCAAAAACATATGGGTCCCATCATAAACCAAAAAAGTGGAGAAACAATCCTCCCATTAATATTAGGTAAAGATGCACAATTTCCAAACTCTCTAAAGTTTTTTTTGCAAATAAAACATTCAAGCCTCGTGTGTGCCGCTGCATCTTCGGTCCAACGGCTCCCCATTGCTCATATTAGGTGCTCCTCGTAGCTTAATTACCCGCTACGGTGATACGAGCATCTAGGTCGTCTAATCAGTGATTAGATGGCACATGCATAGTACTTGTACTTTTTGCGCATTTCCCAAACTCTATCAGTCGTATATTGCAAAAACATTCAAACCTCCTACTATGGGCCGTTAGATCTCAATGAACTCGTATCACCATAAAATCTACGGTGCGGGAGCACCTCATATACTCCCCTGCGAGAAAATGTAAGGTGTTATTGCAACTTGGATACTATGGTCATATGAGCTTCGAGGTCGTTTGATCTGAGATCCAATGGCATCTGAGCAGTCTTTGTGCTTGTAAGAAGTGGCCGAACTCTTTTCGGACTTTTCTGCAAAAAACCATTTGAACCACCGAGGAGGTGTTGGGTGAAAAATCCAATGACTCAGAAGAGCTTGTATCACCAAAGCATCTAAGGTGTGGTACCACATGATATTCTTACATACAGGAGAATATGATGTCCTCCTTCATCTTAGATGCTACGGTAGTTTTTGTACAAATTGTGCGCAATTCTCAAACTAATCAAGGTTTCCTGTTAAAATATTAAGACACATCATGTGATCTGCTATATCTCAGATCTACAAGCTCCAAGCAACTTGTATCGGCAGATAGCATCTAAGGTATGGGGGTACATGATATTCTCCCGGGGAGGAGGGGTGAGGGTGCACAACCAATCGGTGGTTGGGAGGGTCGGGACAAATATAATCTAAACAGAGTTCCACAATTTTATCTAAGACAATCATAGCTCCGCCTAAACACAACATTTTCATGTACTGTAGTACTAGACTTAATATTCATGTTTCAGTCTCATGTTCATTTTAAATATTGAACTGAGGACCATGCATGTCTTACATTTTACTCCCTTCGTTCCTATAATATTAGTTTTTTAGAGATTTCAAATGGACTGGCACGTACGGACTGGCACGTTCCTATAATATTAGTTTTTTAGGAATAGAAGGAGTATTTTTGAATTCGTGTCATACATGCATGGTTTGGAAAAATAGATGCACTATACTTATTGGATTGTTGTTGGGTTCGTGCGTGTGTGTGTGTCTGTGTGGTCATATGCTTTATACATACAAAGTTTTCTCACCTCCATATTGTTCATCTTTTAAATTTGAATTTGCATTGGAAAACTTATTAGGGATACCATGAAATGTGAAATCCATGTTGAGATCACTATATCACAAACTCACTCTAATTCAACAACTCGTCATAAATCAATTACCATGTTAAGATTAGTATTTGCAAGGAAAATACGGGTATTGTAATACACATAGATTCGTTTGGCAATTTAAAAGGTTCCTTTCATATTCTCGAATGGTAGGACCCAACGGCGTACCAGCCAGACATTGGCTCCTATTGATCCTAAAAATAAAAAATAAAAAAACGGGCTCATGTCCTTCGGTGGCGTGCGTGGTACGCACATAGGCCACCCCTACCAGTCGAGCCTCAGCGTTTCAATTCGAAATATCTGGCGGCCAGAATTCCATCCCTAGGAAATTCCCCTCATGTCCCCGGTCCATAATGACTACCGATGAACAACAAAGGGATGCTTTAGTGACTAGACAACGTTACCTACCGTGCCGAGCATGGTTTAGTTCCCCCGGTCGCCGCTCGTGAAGGTCACCCGTCAATTGCATTGATTAGTACTACTACTACTACACCAGGATGAGCACAAAATTGAGCCCGTTTGTTCGTGCCTAGTATTTGAGTTAATATATCATGCAATGCACTGGTACGGAAGGATTATCCTTTTACTCTGCATATATAACTTGTCTGAAGTCTAACTAAGCAAAATGTTTGACCAAATCCTTTCTTAAGAAATACAACAGGACAGATGTACGGCTTGAAAATTTATTGCATGATGCAGGTTATGATATTGTTTCGAATCTTGGATCCTAAATTTTAGAAAATCCAAAAGTGAGCATGAATTCTTGAAACTGAGCATGGACACGTGATATGGCACAAATATTACATTGTAAGTTTTTTATTCAATTTGAGACAAGCTGCTTATGACAAGTTGCACAAATGAAGAGCCAAGGTATTTTGGAACAAAGACCTGTCACGTTAAGGCAAACGCTTTCCCTATTGAAACCGTGGGCGTTTCCTGCCACCACGAGTCCCCGCTTATCATCGTCAGATGCCGTCCAAGCAAGCGTGTGATGAGTCAACGGGGAGCGTGCGAGCAGACCGCTGCGCCGGCTGATAGGGAGGCGTGCGAGTAGACCGCTGTGCAGGCTCACTGGGAGGCGATCCCTTTAACTAGGCTCCGCCGCCCACCTTCATCCCAACTGCTCCCACTTTTAATGTCGCCAGCGCCACAGTTTAAAATCAACCCCGCACTACCCGGTATCGCTACAATCTTCTCTCTTCCTCTCCGATTCTCCTGTCGTCTACCTCCAACTAGCCTGACCCAAATGTATGCCATGCCGCATCACGATGGTCTGCCCTTAGTGTTCCAGTTTCCTGAGGAAGACACCCAGCCGGAATGTTAAGAACATAAGGCGCTTTGGGACGAGCTTGAACTGGCCTTGCGGGAAGACGCCGCGCCTGTCCCCGCTCCCATTCCTGCTCCCATCGCCCTGACTGCGCCAGCGCCTATCCCCATGGCATTGATGGGCTTGGAGCTGCACATTGTCGCCGAGCTTGATCCCATAGGGTTCCATGAGGTCCCCGCCGACTTTCACGCGCCCGTGCACCTGCCAGCGCATGCGCCTGCGCGTGCCCTGACATGCATGCCCGTGTCGGTGCCCGTGCACCTGCCAGCGCATGCTCCTGCGCGTGCACTGACGTGAGCACCCGTGCCGGTGCCCGTCCATATGAATGTCTCCGCCGCACCGTTGATAGCACCTGTCCCCACAGGGGTGCTAGTGCCCTCCTCAGCGGCATGGATGGCCGTCGTGGACCGCTTCCTTGCACCAACGCCAGTCGCCTCCTCCCGCCAGTTGACTCGCTCCATAGTCCGGAACAGTTTGGCCTTCCTTGAAGCTAGGCCAACGTCCAGAAGTACGCCAACAAAGGTGCAAGACGCCGCCGTCGCCATCCCACAGCAAGACGCCCCGTCGCCGCCGCGTAATCTAAATTTTCCATGAAAAACGTTCGGATTGCCATGCTTAAAATCCGAACGTTTATCATTTCCGTTTATTTTATATCGATCGTCGTATAATTTAAAGTCGGAGTCAGATTGAACGAAATCTATGTTTTGATCGATTGAATGTTCTGCTAGAGTCGTATCAAATTAAATATATAACGTCATCAAGCCACATGTATTCCTTGTCATCCAACGACCTAGACTGCTTGAATGTTGAGCACTCAACACGTTTAGCGTGCAGTTAGTTTCATGCCAAAAATAGTGCTAATCACATAATAACACGCAAATAATATCCTACTTAATATCCGCATGCACTTAATATACTTCCAAGTTAACGTGCATTGCACGTACACACTGACTAGTGCTGCTAGTACATGAAACTGGTGCCGTAACTTGTGAACGCATCCAGATATGGTCAAAGGCAACATCGCCCGCGAGTTCTTTGTGTTTGCCCGTAAGTCTAAACGCAGAAGGGGAGGAGAGAGAGAGAGAGAGCACACATGGAACCCACCAGTAAGTGAAGGCGAATAGTACTAAAAATAATATCACATGTTATCCATTAAATAGGTTGTGGTAATATAAAAACATTATGTGAACAAAGGGGGGTACAACAAACATTGTTGTTCTACGTATGTTGCCTATTAACGTGCGGCTTGAAGGCCCGGTCGAATTGGGCTCAAGCATGGTGATATATTTATTTTGTCCGAGAAAGAGCGAGGTCAATCGAGACATACACACACACACACACACACACAGAGAGAGAGAGAGAGAGAGAGATTGAGTGAGCGTGGCCCGCCATGAGGTCGAAAGAGTGGCAGCGGCTTGGAAGGACTGATCTAGATAGACAATCTGCGTGAGAGAGTATAAAGTGTGTCGATCGAGGCCCGGACAGGGAGATATATCATTTGTGTGTGAAAGGAAACGAGGTTAAATGAGACTCAAATAAAGAGAGCAAGATTGAGCAAGTGTGGCCTGATGTCTACTACACAACCTTCTTCGTGTAGACGTTGTTGGGACTGCAAGTGCACAGGTTTGCAGGACAGTAGCAAATTTCCGTCAAGTGGATGACCTAAGGTTTATCAATCCGAAGGAGGCATAGGATGAAGATGGTCTCTCTCAAACAACCCTGCAACCAAATAACAAAGAGTCTCTTGTGTCCTCAACAAACCCAGCACAATGGTAAATTATATAGGTGCACTAGTTCGGCGAAGAGATGGTGATACAAGTGCAAAATAGATAGTAGATATAGGTTTTTGTAATCTGAAATAATAAAAACAGCAAGGTAACAAGTGGTAAAAGTGAGCGTAAACGGTATTGCAATGGTGGGAAACAATAATAACATAGATAGATCATATAACAAGCCCTCAACATGCAACAAAGAGTCACTCCAAAGCCACTAATAGCGGAGAACAAACATAGAGATTACGGTAGGGTACGAAACCACCTCAAAGTTATTCTTTCAGATCGATCTATAAAAGAGTTCGTACTAGAATAACACCTTAAGACACAAATCAACCAAAGCCCTAATGTCACCTAGATACTTCCTTGTCACCTCAAGTATCCGTGGGCATGATTATACGATATGCATCACACAATCTCAGATTCATCCAACCAACATAAAAGTATTTCAAAGAGTGCCCCAAAGTTTCTACCGGAGAGTCAAGAACGTGTGCCAACCCCTATGCATAGGTTCCCAATGTCACGGAACCCGCAAGTTGATCACCAAGACATACATCAAGTGTTCTCATAAAATACTCAATCTGATAAGATAACTTTAAAGGGGAAACTCAATTCATCACAAGAGAGTAGAGGGGGAGAAACATCATAAGATCTAACTACAATAGCAAAGCTCGGGATACATCAAGATCGTGCCATAGAGGGAACACGAGGGAGAACACGAGAGAGAGATCAAACACATAGCTACTGGTACATACCCTCAGCCCCGAGGGTGAACTACTCCCTCCTCGTCATAGATAGCGCCGGGATGATGAAGATGGCAACCGGTGAAGGATCCCCCCTCCGACAGGGTGCCGGGAAGGGCTCCGGAGAGGTTTTTGGTGGCTACAGAGGCTTGCGGCGGCGGAACTGCCGATCTATCTTCTCCTATTGAAGTTTTAGGGTACGTAGGTATATATGGGTGCAAGGGGTACGTTGGTGGAGCTTCGGGGGCCCGACGAGGCAGGGGGGTGCGCCTCCCACCCTCGTGAGCACCTCCTGTATCTTCTGACGTGGAGTCCAAGTCAATCAGGTGGGTTTCCTTCCAAAAATAACTTCAACAGTTGATTTCGTTCCATTTTGACTCCGTCTGATATTCCTTTTCCTCGAAATACTGAAACAGGCAATAAAACAACAATATGGGCTGGGCCTCCGGTTAATAGGGTAGTCCCAAAAGTAATATAAAAGTGTATAATAAAGCCCATAATCATTCAAAACAGATAATAAAATAGCATGAATGCTTCATAAATTATAGATACGTTGGAGACATATCAGCATCCCCAAGCTTAATTCCTACTCGTCCTCGAGTAGGTAAATGATAAAATAAAGAATTTATGAAGTGTGAATGCTAGCAGGTGCAAAAGTTTGATCAATGATAATTTCAATCACCTTTTCTAGCATGTTTATATGTCACAACAGTAGTTCATCTCATAAAACTTTTCACGATAAAGTAACAAGCAATTCGCATGTTAAAGCATAGACCATAAACATTATTGGAAACTAGCAAACTTCATTCTTAGTCATCAAAACAATTGCAATTCATCTTACTTTTAGGAAGAGTCTATGTCAGAGCTTTGGTTTAGCAAACTTCACATACTCAACTATCATATAGTCTTCTACAATTGCTAACACTCACGTAATACTTGTGGTTATGAAGTTTTAATCAGACACACAGAAATATTGGGGCTTATAATGTTGCCTCCAAACGTGTTCACCTTTGGGTGATGTCAACGATAATAGTTCATGCTAACGTACATTCAATTGGATATATATCAGGATCACCCTAACACAAAGTGCTTGTCAAAGGATGAAATGAAAAAGGGAAAGGTGAAGATCACCTTGACTCTTGCATAAAGTAAAAGAGAGGACCTTCGTAGAGGGAAGCAGGGATTTGCAGAGGTGCCAGAGCTCGATTTTTAAAATAGAGATAAATAATTTTAAGAGTATGACCTCATTGTCAACAAAACAACCAAGAGTTCCCAATATCTTCCATACTACATACATTATAGGCGGTTCCCACGCATAATGGTAAAATTTTATACTCCCTCAACCACCAACAAGCATCAATCCATGGCTTGCTCGAAACAACGAGTGCCTCCAACTAACAACAATCCTAGGGGAGTTTTGTTTAATTATTTTTGATTTGATTTTGATCTTTTTGATCATGGGACTGGGCATCCCGATTACCGCCACTTTCTCACGAATGAGGAGCGGATTCCACTCCTCTTGAGAATAACCCACCTAGCATGGAAGACACTAACAGCCCCTAGTTGCTACATGAGCAATTCGGGCATACAAAACATATTATAATTTGAAGTTTTAGAGTTTGGCACGTGCAAATTTACTTGGAACGGCAGGTAAATACCACATATAGGTAGGTATGGTGGACACTCATAGCAAAACTGGGTTTAAGGATATTGGATGCACAAGCAGTATTCCCGCTTAGTACAGATATTTAGGCTAGCAAGGGGAGAAAGGCAAGCTCAACATGTTTGAATGATCCATGACAATATACTTTAACTGAGATGTGAGAAAACATAACCCATTACGTTGTCTTCCTTGTCCAACATCAACTCTTTAGCATGTCATACTTAATGAGTCCTCACAATTATAAAAGACGTCCATGATAATATATTTATATGTGAAATCTATCTTCCTTCAATATTCTTTCATGAATTTTTCAAATAACTAATACAATGCTTGCTAACGTCAATAAAATTACAACCTCCACTTCTTAGATGTGAAGTCATTACTCCCCATGGGATAAACAAATGAGACATATATAATTTCAGATTCATGACAATCAACTCATTCAACTATTTGCTCATAGGATATAAGTGAAGCACACAAGTAAATGAAAAACTACTCCAAAAAGATATAAGTGAAGATCAATGAGTAGCTAAATAATTATGCAACTATGTGAAGACTCTCTCTCATTTAAGAATTTCAGATCTTGGCGTTGTATTCAAGCAGCAAGAAAAACAAAATAAAATGACATTGCAAGGATAGCACAACTCATCTGAAGAAGCAAAAACTTAGGCTCAACAGATACTAACCGATGATTGTTGAAGAAGAAAGGTGGGATGCCTACCGGGGCATCCCCAAGCTTATATGCTTGAGACTTCTTGAAATATTATCTTGGGGTGCCTTGGGCATCCCCAAGCTTGAGCTTTTGTGTCTCCTTAATTCCTCTCATATCATGGTTTCTCTTTTTATCAAAAGCTTCATTCACAACAAACTCAACAAGAACTCGTGAGATAGGTTAGTATAAACCAATGCAAAACCATATCATCTTCTACTGTAACAAATCACTAACATTATTATTCAACATTGAATACTAAATGTCTTTGCATATTTAATACTCCCATCCTCAAATAGAATCATTAAACAAGCAAACATACGCAAACAATGCAAACATAACAGCAATCTGCCAAAACAGTACAGTCTGTAAAGAATGCAAGAGTAACAATACTTCCCTGACTCCAAAAATTATTAACTAAAATTCCCACGGTAATAAATTTATCAGAGCTTAATATGCAAAATGATTCAACATTATACCATTCTCTGACTTTTCTAGGGACTTTTTGCAACAGTGGTAAACTTTCTGTTTTCAAACAGCAACATGTATACTAGCAAAATAAGCATGACAAAGGCTATCCTTGACTTTTTTATTGGAACTGAAGATGTAAAACATTATTCTAACTAACAGTAAGCAAAAACTAGCAAAATAAAATGATGCTCCAAGCAAAACTCATATCATGTGGCGAATAAAAATATAGCTCCAAGTAAAGTTACCGATGAACGAAGACGAAAGAGGGATGCCTTCCGAGGCATCCCCAAGCTTAGGCTCTTGGTCGTCCTTGAATATTACCTTGGGGTGCCTTGGGAATCCCCAATCTTAGGCTCTTTCCGCTCCTTATTCCATAGTCCATCGAATCTTTTACCCAAAACTTGAAAACTTCAACCACACAAAACTCAAAACAAAACTCGTAAGCTCTGTTAGTATAAGAAAATAAATCCACCACTTAGGTACTGTAATGAACTCATTCTAAATTCATATTGGTGCAATATCTACTGTACTCCAACTTATTTATGGTTCATACCACTTAATACTAGCCATAGATTCATCAAAATAAGCAAACAACACAATGAAAACAGAATCTGTCAAAAACAGAACAGTCTGTAGTAATCTGTATCAAGCGTATACTTCTGGAACCCCAAAATTTATGAAATAAATTGATGTACCTGAGGAAATTGTCTATTAATCACCTGCAAAAAGAATCAACCTAAAATATCTCTCCAGTAAAAAATGGCATCTAATCTTGTGGGCGCTAAAGTTTCTGTTTTTTACAGGAAGATCACATAAACTTCACCCAAGTATTCCCAAAGGTTCTACTTGGCACTTTATTGAAACAAAAGCTATAAAACATGATTACTACAGTAGAATAATCATGTGGACACACAAAAACAGTAAGGATAAATATTGGTTTGTCTCCTAACAAGAGCTTTTCTTTAATGCCTTTTCTAGCTAGGCATGATGATGACAATGATGCTCACATAAAAGATAAGAATTGAAACATAACGGGAGCCTCATGAAGCATATGACTAGCACATTTAAGCCTAACCCACTTCCTATTCTTAGGGATTTTGTGAGCAAAGAACTTATGGGAGCAATAATCAACTAGCATAGGAAGGTAACACAAGCATAGCTTCAAGAATTTAAGCACATAGGGAGGAAACTTGATATTATTGCAATTCCTACAAGCATATGTTCCTCTCTCATAATAATTTTCAGTAGCATGATGAATGAATTCAACAATATAACCAGCACCTAAAGCATTCTTTTCATGATCTACTAGCATAGAAGATTTACTACTCTCCACATAAGCAAAATTCTTCTCATGAATAATAGTGGGAGCAAACTCAACAAAATAATTATCATGTGAGGCATAATCCAATTGAAAACTAAAATCATGATGACAAGTTTCATGGTTATCATTATTCCTAGTAGCATACAAGTCATCACAATAATCATCATAGATAGCAACTTTGTTCTCATAATCAATTGGAACTTCTTCCGAAATAGTGGAATCGTCACTAAATAAACTTGACACTCTTCCAAATCCACTTTCATGTTCATCACAATAAGATTCAATATCCTCCAAAATAGTGGGATCACTACTTCCTAAAGTTGACACTCTTCCAAACCCACTTTCATCGATATAATCATCATAAACAGGAGGCATGCTTTCATCATAATAAATATTCTCATCAAAACTTGGGGGACAAAAAATATCATCTTCATCAAACATAGCTTGCCCAAGCTTGTGGCTTTGCATATCATTAGCATCATGGATATTCAAGGAATTCATACTAACAACATTGCAATCATGCTCATCATACAAAAACATTCTATAGATTTCTTCTTCTAGCACTTGAGCACAATTTTCCTTTCCATCAAACTCACGAAAGATATTAAAAAGACGAAGCGTATGAGACAAACTTAACTCCATTTTTTGTAATTTTCTTTTATAAACTAAACTAGTGATAAAATAGGAAACAAAAAGATTCGATTGCAAGATCTAAAGATATACCTTCAAGCACTCACCTCGCCAAAAAAAGAGCTTAGTTGACGGGGTGTGAGTACCCTTTACCTAGCCTCCCCGGCAACGGCGCCAGAAAAGAGCTTGATGTTTACTACACAACCTTCTTCTTGTAGACGTTGTTGGGCCTGCAAGTGCACAGGTTTGTAGGGCAGTAGCAAATTTCCGTCAAGTGGATGACCTAAGGTTTAGCAATCCGTAGGAGGCGTAGGATGAAGATGGTGTCTCTCAAACAACCCTGCAACCAAATAACAAAGAGTCTCTTGTGTCCCCAACACACCCAATACAATGGTAAATTGTATAGGTGCACTAGTTCGACGAAGAGATGGTGCAACAAGTGCAAAATAGATAGTAGATATAGGTTTTTGTAATCTGAAATAATAAAAACAGCAAGGTAATAAGTGGTAAAAGTGAGCGTAAACGGTATTGCAATGGTGGGAAAAAAGGCCTAGGGTTCATACTTTCACTAGTGCAAATTCTCTCAGCAATAATAACATAGATAGATCATATAACAAGCCCTCAACATGCAACAAAGAGTCACTCCAAAGCCACTAATAGCGGAGAACAAACATAGAGATCATGGTAGGGTATGAAACCACCTCAAAGTTATTCTTTCGGATCGATCTATAAAAGAGTTCGTACTAGAATAACACCTTAAGACACAAATCAACCAAAACCCTGATGTCACCTAGATACTCCATTGTCACCTCAACTATCCGTGGGCATGATTATACGATATGCATCACACAATCTCAGATTCATCCAACCAACATAAAATTGCTTCAAAGAGTTCCCCAAAGTTTCTACCGGAGAGTCAAGAACGTGTGCCAAACCCTATGCATAGGTTCCCAATGTCACGCAACCCGCAAGTTGATCACCAAGACATACATCAAGTGTTCTCATAAAAGACTGAATCCGATAAGATAACTTTAAAGGGGAAACTCAATTCATCACAAGAGACTAGAGGGGGAGAAACATCATATGATCCAACTACAATAGCAAAGCTCGAGATACGTCAAGATCGTGCCATAGAGGGAACACGAGAGAGAACACGAGAGAGGGAGATTAAACACATAGCTACTGGTACATACCCTCAGCCCCGACGGTGAACTACTCCCTCCTCGTCATGGATAGCGCCGGGATGATGAAGATGGCCACCGGTGAAGGATCCCCCCTGCGTCAGAGTGCCGGGAAGGGCTCCCGAGAGGTTTTTGGTGGCTACAGAGGCTTGCGGCGGCGGAACTCCTGATCTATCTTCTCCTCTGGAAGTTTTAGGGTACGTAGGTATATATGGGTGCAAGGGGTACGTCGATGGAGCTTCGGGGGCCCCACGAGGCAGGGGTGCGCGCCCTAGGGGGTCGGGATGCCCCCCACCCTCGTGAGCATCTCCCGTATCTTCTGACATGGAGTCCAAGTCCATCAGGTGGGTTTCCTTCCAAAAATAACTTCTCCAGTTGATTTCGTTCCGTTTTGACTCCGTCTGACATTCCTTTTCCTCGAAATACTGAAAGAGGCGACAAAACAGCAATATGGGCTGGGGCTCCGGTTAATAGGTTAGTCCGAAAAGTAATATAAAAGTGAATAATAAATCCCATAATCATTCAAAACAGATAATAAAATAGCATGAATGCTTCATAAATTATAGATATGTTGGAGATGTATCATGGCCCGCCGTGCGGAAGAAAGAGTGAGACAGTCTCGAGGGAGTGACCAAGATATACAAAGTGCGTGCATGCGCACGAGAGGTTGGGGGGCTAGATAGGCAATGCATGTATTTAGCGCGAGAGGGTGAGAGGGAGAGGGGGAGAGAGAGAGCGAGAGAGAGAGAGAAAGAGAGAGCTCAACATGGGGTGCAATGGCGGGTGTGTGAGGTAAATACATTTGGTAACAGAGTGGAAAAAGGGGGTTGTGTAGTTGAGAGACTTAGAGATCGAAACATGGAGAGAAAGAATGGAC